>NC_142245.1:96165091-96468273 GCF_052056855.1 Sturnus vulgaris | reverse complement strand
GCTTGCATCCTGGACATAGCAGATTTGTAAGATAAAATCTGTGGATGTAACTCAGTTAATATGGTGATGCCATTGACTGCTATGGTGAGTTGACTCTGGCCAGTAGTTAAGCACTTGCAAAGCTGCTCACTCCCTTCTCCCTACCAGCAGGAAGGGTGAGAGAATAGGAGAAGCAGAAGCAAGAAGAGTTCTGAGTCAAGATGAATAGAGCTTAAGTGAAGGAAACACGAAAACTTCAAGTGATATAAATGCAATCACTCTCTGCCTCCCACAAGCAGGCTCCAAGTAACATCCATCCTGGAAGACAAACCCACACCTCCTTTTCCACTATGTCATTTCAATTGCTGAGCACAATGGTGTGGAACATCTCTTTGCCCACTTTTGGTCAGCTGTCTCATCCTTGTCCTTTCTTAATTCCTTGTTCCATCCTTTGCTGAGGTGGGTGGGGTGTGTCAGAGTGAGAAAAAGTCGAAGCCTTCATCCTGTGCAATAACCGTTCAAACAAAACACTGGTGTGTTATTAACACTGTACTAGCCACAAATACAAAACGCAGCACCTGCTGCTAAGAAGAAAGCTACCCCCATGCCAGCCAGACTCAGTACACCTGTATGGGCCTGTGTTATGGTAATGACACAGGCCACAAAAAGTGTCAGGATTTATGCATACATACACACCTGCACTTAACAGATGACAATAACAAGTCATTGTCCTCCACAAAGTGAGGTATCTATGATCAAAACCAAAATGACCTTAGGACAAAAGGCAGTGTGGAGGAATAGGATGACAACAGGAATCTTTTCTGTATTGACACAGGGTGATAGAGATGTTCAGGCCTATAGGAGCTCTCTAGTCAATGCTAACACATCATGGGCCATCAGGGTTTCTTCTCCCTCACACCCTCACTTCTGCAGCCCTTTGGGATTGAATTGTGCAGTTGAACAGTGCAGGTGTGCTGGTGGGTCAGACAGCTGAGAGTGACTGAGGGTGTGAGGTAGAGGTGGCCAAGCTACTGGGAGCCTGGGGCGTCTGCCAGGCCTGGCTGTCACCTTGGGCTCTGTGTTGGGAGATCCGGTCAGGCTCTTGGAGTGGCTCTACCAGCTCCCTGCCACCCTAGGGGAGGAGCAGGGACTACCACAACAGCAGCAGGTCACAGGCTGCAGGTGCTGGCACCCACAGCTTAGCACAGGCAGGGAGCAACGATGAGAATAGAAGTGAAATTCAGCTGCTGGGTGGACAGAGGGGCCCAGCAAGGCTCCTGGCAGCTCATGCACACAGGTGTGCCTTCCTCAGCCTGGCACGGCTGCAGGGCTGCACTGTGCTGGAGCTGGCCTGGAGTGCTGGCTGGGAGAAGAAGTGCCTGAGCTTCTTGGTGACCATGGGGCCCCATCAGTGACAATCCAGCCAGAACTCAAGAACCTCATTCTGTAACTTGGTTCAAACAAATTGGTGACATGCCCAGTGTTGCAGAATGAAGCAGTCACCAGCCTGATTTAAGCCACCAGTGGTGGGCTTAATCCTGCTAAGAGCAGTTGTACAGGACATAATGAAATGACACCTGGAATACTTCAATGTCAGTGGAAATGATGATACACCCTGCCCATAATCAGGTCCAATCTTTCTCCTGTGCCTCACACACAACAAATACATACACAAAATAACTATACAAAAGCCATGTTATACACATAGAAAATATAATTTCCTTTCAAGTGTCCAAAACCGTACTCAATAATAAGATTATTACTATAGCACAAACCAGTGCAAGTAAATGGGCTCAGATGTGCCTGGAAAAAAGTGTGTCAGACTGGCAATGCAGGTTTTCTGCACAAGTGCCTAGAATATTGTGAGGAGCATCCTCATAATCAGCTCAGATTCCCATTGGTAAGGATAATAGGGAAGAATGCTTTGGACTCCACATCTCTTCAATGCACAGACAACTCATTCTCCATTCAAAGCAGGATGGCTGCAGCCCTGATGTAGCTGTGGGAGAGGAAAAGAACTGCTTCTATATCATTTTACAAACCAGTGTCATGGGGCTGAGAAGTACAAACACCACATGTGCCCTTCACAAGTCTCCACAGCTGGTGCAGACAGACAGGAATACAAATGGGATATATTTACCTTGCTGGCAGTGCAGGAGCTCTCAGCACTGCAGTATAGAAATGTGAGCTGGACACAGCAGGGGAGCTAAAATAAAAAATCTCAGGTCTGCAAAGACTGCAGGCAACTTGGAAAAGGAACTATTAAGCAAATTGTAATTCCTATCCTCTATTCTAAATGGATACATACGGGACAGGAACTGAAATGATTCAGAACCATTTACCTAAATCTAAATATCTCCCAGGCTGGGATTTATCGAACATATAACATACTTTTATTCTCTTCCAAGAAAACAGTGAGAATAAAGGATCTTGACAGGCATCTATTTTTTTCCTAGCTGTATTAGTATCCTAAGTGACTTCTGACTGCTTGGCTAATGTTTAGGGGATGTGAGTCCTACCCTTACTGACTTCCCTTTACAACCTCTACAGTTTGACTATGGTATTTTCAACAGGAAATTTTGCATTTAAAACAACAAAAAGCAGCAGTGAAGAAATATGCATTCTCACCCTGGGAATAGAATTGTTTGTGTAATCATTGAAGCAGTCGAATTTGTATACGGCTTTCTATACAGAACGATTTTGTTTCCATCTACATGTACCCCACATTCTGCTGTGTAAAGAAAGCAAGATCTTCTCAATCTTTGTTCTTTTCTTTTTTAAATGTATGTTCAAAGCTCATAAGTCTTTCCTTATTACATCAGAAATTTCACACAACTGCAATACAGAATATCACCCAGATACATGTTTACAAGAAGAAATAAAAGAGAAGGTTTACGACTGTGACATATGCAATTAAAAAAGCTGTCATGAGCATAAATGTGATCTGAATTAACAAACCTACTTTAATAGCAAATTTTAAGCTTCTACCATCCTCCAAGGAAACTGCTGGCATGATTTAAAAAAATTATAAATAACTTTTAAAGTGGAACAAGAGCATCATAACTTGTTCTCTGACCTGCTTATGACCTACTTGTTTATTTACGATTTTTTTTTTAACATAACACCATTATACTGGGAAAAACACAAAACATTGAGAAAGTTTTAAATACAAGAAACTAATCTCTATATTGCAAATGAACTGAAGAACTGAAAGCATTACCTTTAGGTGCTTCTACTGATTATGACTAAAGTTATGTTCAGTACTGTATTTCAAAGAAAATAATTAAGATCCATGAGAAAATCTGCATACATCTAATAGCTGTCAATTCAAATGGTGAAAAACAGAGAAAGAAATATCAATTATCCCAAAGACCTTTCTCATAAAAAATAATAGCCATTGTCACTTCAGCCTACAAAGAACACTCCAGCTGAAGAAATTAAGAACAGGAACAGTGAGAAGCACATAGAGATTAACTCATATCCTTTGCTTCTTGTTTCATCATGGAAGATTCACTGCCAGTTTCTGTTACCCCTCTTCCCTCAGTTTCTTTAACTTCACCTCCTTCTGCAAGAAAAGAGATGCATGAAGAAATGAATCTGAAGTGCTGATTCATTTGTACTTATTTCTGCCAAAGGTAAATGTAAAAAGCTTTGAGAACATCGAAAATGAGGATTGAATCACAAAGGAAGATGACAGGGTAGATTCATGCTGGTAGAAAAGTATGTGAAAAAACTGAATACGAACAGAGATATGAATAATTTGGGGCAAGGGTCCTCAGAAATAAAAGTAAATGAATGTTGCTTGTAAAGCTTACTGTGACTAGGAGATTTTCTGAGCTAAGCATACAAAGCATGAGGGCTGAAAAGACACCCCTACATTTTTGTCCGTGTTGCAGCATTCCCTGTACTCCTCTGTCATTTAAGAACTGAGTCTAGGCTGGTACCAGAGTCATTATTTTTCACCTACCAAGTAACACTCTCTAAATATGCTAATGTACAGGGGCAGCACTCCTATGCAGTAACAACTTCTCACATCTCCACTGTTGAAGTATGACTCCTCCTATACACTTGATCCCCAGAGAGCTTGTCTTTGTATAGAAGTTAGATGTTTCAGTACTTCAAAAGAGTAGTCTGACATTAGCAGAAGTGTCACATTGTGGCAGAGCTATTTTTGCACTGCCTATACTAGGACTGTCTCCTGGCATCAGCAGGAGATCTGACAAAGAGCTGCTGAACATGACTGCATTAGGGTAAAATAAAAAAATGAATTATATTAGGGTAAAGTGATACAGGAAAGACTCGGTATCCTGTCCGAAAATAATTAATCCCGACTGGGAGCTCTTTAAGAACTAAAATGCTGAAAGAAATTATTCAAAATGTCATGCAAATATTTAAGACAAAAAAATGTATATAAGAGTAACACAAATAGGTGCAGTTTAAGAATGACTAAGGTATGAGAAAAGTTGCTAAAGTCATGAAACCATCAAAACAAAATGCAAAATGTGTGGAAGTAAAACATGAATAATAGTAAGTATTGCTTAAAAACCTAGTAATAGCTCAGGTAAGGATGCTGACAATATGCCAACATTATTAGCAGAAAAGTCCATCATGACCATATATCTAGTAATTAATTTCCATACTGAGATGATGGCGTGGGACAGAATAGGAAATCAATAGTTCAATTATTTGTAAAAGCAACTGAACTTCGAGTCAGCCAGAGGTCATGAAAATAACCCATAACCAGATAAGGAAGTCTCTAAAACAATTTCTGAATGAGTAGTGATTATCTTTGGTCCTGGGGAATGGGGAGGCACTCTACAGAAGTGGAGAAGTGCAGAAACAGAAAGAAGCTCGGAAAGAATTACAGATTCACTCCCTAATGTCAGTATCAGAGGTATGATAAGAAAATAATCATATTTTGAAATTATAAGACTAAGGTAATAAAAAGGACTCCCAAGAAGCCTAATTCAAAGGCTCTGTCCTAAGCACTGTGGATGGTGATTTGTGTTTCCTGGCTGCCCAGAGGCGGATAATTGTCCAGCCTTCTACTGTACTCCAGCCTCTCAATCCTCGTCTTAAAAGAAGTTTGCAACAAAAGGGATTCTCACTGACTACTGCATTTCCCCTTCTGATGATCAAAAATTAAATAAATGCTCTGGCCAGACCTTTCCAGTTGTATCACAGGCTGCATGCCTGACAAACCCTGTAAACCTGTCTAAGCAAGAAAGTTTACATGGTTCTTATGTGAGCTGCATAGAGTTTTCTTTGTAACTCACAAAGAACACAAAACATGGACATTCATCATGACTGTTGTTTCTTCCTGGGAACAGCCCAGTTATATGAAAACCAGATGGACTACTTTGTTGACAGAATTCACTATTAATAGATAGTGGAATAGACTATGAAAGTACTCAGTTTGTAATAAAATATTGCTGTAGACAGGTTGCAGCATAGTGAAGATACTGTGTCAGGGCACATAGCTACTTCACACAATCCTTTGAAAAAAACAGACTAGCATCATATGACGAACAAAAGCTGCCTGCATTTATTTCTATTCTTATTCACTTTTATTCTTGGAGTGGCTTTTACTCAGTGAATTTCTCTAGAAAGGCAAAAAAAAAAGGCTTATTTCACTATGAATTGGAATTGATCTAGAAATATTACCTTGCACTTTCTTAGAATTATCAAAGAATAATATACTATTATTATTCCTGTAATTCATAATCCTTTATATTATATGAGTCACTAAAGTATTTTAAAAGAATGCGTCATAAGCAAAAATGTCTGATTTTGACAAAGAGATTGCTTAAGCCATTGAATACTTTAAAATAATTAATAGATTAAATGAACTATTATGATCAAATGTGATTCATGTAGCTTTTGATGACTAGGAAAACCAATTAAATTTTAAGTCTGTTTTAACCAACAGACTTAAAGATTTATGTTGAAATCGAATACAAATTCTCCATAATATAATCTGTAGACCTAAGGAAAAGTTTGTTTAGGGTACAAATCACAAATAAAAGTCAGGCTACTATATCATGATTTATGAAAGAAGTTACAGACTACACATGTAGAGGAAAAAAAAGATTAGAACTTGTGCAGGCAACTCTTTCAGGGACAGCTGTGCTATTATAATTTCATCACTGAATTTTATAATTTCTTAAAGACAAATATATTTTCAAAATTGTACATGATTGAGTTCCATATTTAACTTTATGGTTAATTCCATAATTATCAGTAGTTTTAGCTGCTCTTTGTTGGAATAATAAATCTGTTGTCCAAATAGTAATTTTTTTCTTTCTCTGGGGATTATTTAATACTTCTGCTTGCAAAGGCAATTGTTACTTATTAATTTACAGGAGTAACTTAAAATAGCATAAGCAACTTTAAACTTCAAGGAAATGTGATGAAATAATGTGATCTTAAATAAATCAACTCTTAGACAACTTAGAGATGTAAAATTACTATCTTCAGTAAGCCTCAGTAAATCATACTTCACTAGCTACAGAATTTTCACATGCTTGTTTTAAAATCAACAAATGCTAATTTCAAGCACAGTTTAATTACAAAAATGTAAAAATGAAATATTTTGTTACATCTAAACCTCTGTGAAATGACCAGTATGGATAAATATTTTCCCTTAAAATCTTTAAAATTATAAACATAATCTAATTTTCTGCTGGTTTCTGTTCTATGCTAGCACTGCAAGCCTTGAAAACTTCTTGACACTTTTGATCAGGCAACCTCTCCCTGCTTTTTCCTTTGTCCTTTTCCTCCCCATACACAAGCATTTTATATATTTTACTTAAAGGTGAATTGTTTTTTACCCTTTGAAAACTAGAAATAATTTTACAATAGCATAAACAAGAAAATATGCAGAAAGTAACATACATTTTGAAGTGTCAAATCACTGATGTTAGTTGACATTGCTCTCAGCCAGTCAGCACTCTCCTGGGCTGTATAAAACTGAAGTATCCCAGTACTAACTCCATCGAGTGCCAGCACTTCAAATGCATTAGATCTGCAGTAAGAAGAAATATATCCGTAAAGGAAGATATGTCAGTTTTCTGAAACTGCCCAATATTTATGCGTGTTCAAGTTATTTTTATGCCTTTTGACAAGTTTTTGAGTGTTCAATTTACCAATCAATAGAAAGGCAACAAAACCAAGGATATTAGGGCAGTACCAAGAGCAAGAGATACAATAAGTACTTTCTCTGTACCAATATATACATGTGCTGATGATAATTTATTTCCCCGGTATACATATTATATTAATAATTATTGAACTTAAGGTAGTGTATTCAGGAAATACGCATTGGGTCTTTTTGGGAAAAAAATTTGCGTTTTTTTAAACCAAAATGCCAATTTTACTTATTTATTGCATTTTGGCTTCATGTACTAGGAATGAATGAACATTCAAAGCACTGTCTTCCCCAGTTTTAATTCCTTTGATTCCTAACCTTTTCTATGTAACACTCAAACCAATGCTTACTTCAAGCACTTTTATGTCATAAGAATTTGAAAAATGTTTTTGGAAGTCCCTTCAAAAATTTTTCCTAAATAGTCTTCTCAAAACAGCATTGGCACAGGCTAATGGGCAATTGCAGTTTATTAACTTTTAATGCAACTTTTATGTGCTTATAGCAACTTTATTCTGCAAATGCCAATATTTTCTTTTCCTTACTATCTGCAGTAAGTTAGGCAGTTTGTATCTACCTCTGAAATCCTCTGCATGTGAATATGCTTTTTTAACTCTTAAGATTTTCCAGTAGGAACAACAGAAGCTCATTAAGTAGTGGCACAGTACACTGGTCCAAATTTTTAAAAAGTCACACACAATAGTTGCAGTAACTAAACTTCAGAAAGATTATCAGATTATTTAAATGCCTATGATTCCCAGGAGAATTAGATTTTAGTTATATGCTATTGTGAAAGACAATTATAATTATCTCAATGATTGTGCATATGTTTGTTTTGTGTATAATACAGAGAATATCACCACTATCTTCTACATTTATAAATTAGATATTTATACTTATATGCTATATTGCTCAATTTCTGAGACCAACCTAGAAGAAAGCTAACCACTGAGTCAGAATACTGCTCTATGAAGTTGCTGAGTCTTCCTGGGGTTTTCTGATCTAAGGTGAAGTCCTTTGCTGCTTAATTGATGATATATGTCAACATTCAAAATGACCTATAGAGGTTAATGGGCAGTTATTAATTCCTGACTTACTGAAAAAGTTATTAACCTAACCTTTGCCATTTGTTGGGAGTTTGATGGTGAACATGAATACTGAAACCTATATACTTGCCAGAAAAGGTAATATAAACTACACATAATACACAATATAAATAAGACAAAGTATCTAAATAGATATATATGCAATCCTTTGCTTTTAAAGGAGTTGTAAAGCATTATATCTTCTGTTTGCAGAAATTACATGCTTGGCCTGAAGACTTAGATATGTATCAGCTGATTGCCTGTTTTTCTGTCATCATTGAATAATCCAGTAACTACTAAAACTTGATGGCAAGGGCACAATTCTGTGTCATTTTCATTTCAGTAATCTCTTTCACGTCTTCAGAAAGAAAGAAAAGAGTTTTAAAAAATCCCTTTATTGCCTTCAAGTAAACTGAGTGAAATAATCACCTCCCAAGCATATTGTTCTTTTTATCTAAGGTTCTGACAAAGATCCCAACAGTGCTGTAATGAAATGACTTATGGTATGAACTCTCCAGCATCCCACTGAGAGATTGAGAATCTGTCAGCCCTTATGCATTGATACACATTGGAACCTGGAAACAGACTTAATGCTGTGAGGAGAAGCTATTCACAATACCCAGCTTAGATATCTCATTCAAATATCAAAGCTAAGATGCTAGGATCCCTACACAGCAAGTGGACTGTCCAGAGCATTTAAGAGAGCCAAGCCATAGTATGTGCTCTCCATGGAACCACAGGGTGTCTAGATACCAGCTCAGCTTCAGCAGACAAAGACCTGCATGCCTTATCACAGTGGAATGAAGTTACATAAGTGGCTGATGAAAGATCAGAAGGGAACTCCTCAGTTAACAATTGATGCAACCAAAACAAACAATCAAAATTTAGAAAACTACTTTTATTATAAAAATTACCAAATATTTTATCATTTGAAACATGGTGCTGGTGATAGAGTGGATTACACTAAAACTCCTGTTGTTCTTTATATTTTTAAATTATGATTATTTTATCAATTTCAGACAGTTAATAATATTCAATATTCATCTAAAGATCTAACACTTCACTAACAGGATCTTTGCACAGAATCAAATAAGGTGTGAGGGATCCTGCAAGTCCTCTAGTCCAGCCTCCTCACTAACTTTCTTAAAATACAAATCTTTTCCACAGGAAGACTAAAACTAGACACAGAGGGAGCTATCTCAAGCGTGGCCACAGGAATGCAAGCAGATGAGAAGATGAGAATATATGAGAACAACCATTTCCCTTCTCTTGCTATGTTAATGCTAACACAGCCCCGTATAGGGGACTTCATCACTGAACCTGTGCTCAGCTGGCTCCTGCTCAGTGGGGAATCTGCCAAGATCCCCAAGCCCTTCCTGCAGAGCTTGTTCCCTTGCTCCAGCACCCTGACACCTGCACATCCTTTCCCAGAGCTCAGGCTGGTTCAAGGCTTCTCCTGTGCCAGTGGTGTCACATTACCTGGCACAGGAGACTGAGACCTTTGGGGCACTGCTGTCCCCACTGTGCTGACTTGGCAGGAAGGGGGTTTTACCACAAAGCAGTTCAGTGTAAATGACACAGGTTAGAAACTTCCAGTGCTTTCCTAAGTTTACATATGCCAGTCATGAAGTCTATGGTAGTAACACAGTGTTTTTTCCTGAATCTTAATCAGCTTTACTATGACTATTTCTTACTTTCAGTTACAAAGTTTCTCTTTGAAGGTCCCATAATATATTGATATTATTCCGTGTACCACGCTGTGTTCTGAAAAGCATAGTGTACAGAAGGCTACAAGTTAAAAATTATATCCAAACTAAAAAGAAAAGCTTAACAAAATAAATCCTGAGGCTTTTGTTTTAAGTGAAACAATCAAAGCAAACACCAAGATGGCAATGGATTCACAAGAAAATAAATCCTACAGGCTTAAATGACATGCATTTCTCTCTGCCATTTCCTCAAAACAGAGAAAAGAAAAAAAGGGACACAACAAAGCCCCTATCCTGTTAGCTGTCAAGGAGGAGCTTTACGTTTAATTTCAAATAGTAAGTTTGAAAGGTTTCAAGATGCTACAAAGTTGCTTTAGGATTTTTATTTTCTCTGTTGGTTTGGTTTTCTTTTTTCCTGAGGCCCTAGGATCATTTTAAAACACAGAGTAAATTGCTACATCTATTACGGCACTTATGCTACTGATTACTGCAACTAGAACAAGAAATTAATATTTGCATTTCCTAAATTCTCAAAATTTGTGTTGCACTGCAATCACATTTCTTACTTTGAGATTTGTCTCCTTATCTGTAACTTTGCTTCCTTCAAGCATTTCTGCTAAGGAGCATGAGGTACCATTTTCCATACTCCATGTCTTTCTATCTCACTTTCATGGTGAAATGATGAATAGATCTGCATTCCTGGTCTCTTCTGGAGTTTGTTAATGGCATTAATGTCTTGTAATAAAATAAACACTATCTTTGTGAGTATGCCAGTCAGAATAACAGATGAGCACTGGTAGACTTTAGGTTCTCATCTTGAAATTTACACCTTTAAACAAATACTATTAATTAATATTAATAAAGAAATTTTTCCATACAAGCAGTTTGCCACTATAGAGGTATTAAATCCAAAGAGTTTCCTAAGATAAAAAGTATTTTCAGTGCCAGCTTAAAAGGAAAAAGCTGAATTTTTACTGTACTGGAGGCTAAGAAGTCCAGCAAAGCATATTTTTATATTTTTAAGTATCTGTGGCATGTGAAACCATCCGTCTTAGACTTATATAGATATTTCTACAAATATCTAGATGTAGGTTTGACAGCATCTCCTTTATCTTTACTACCATGCTGATACAGACAGACAGATTTGATCAGCTTTGCATCTTACCACATCCTGAATAAGTATTCCCTCCTGTTTGTATGATTTTTTGATGTTTAAGTTAGTTTTTATTGATTTTCTTACAACTTTTTTTTTGTGGCTTGCTTATAATACTACACGGTCCTCTTACTAGAATGTTTACTTAAACTGAAGTTTTAAGGACTATAGTTAGATCTGAGTGGAAATTCTCGAAAAGAAGGATCTGAATTACTTAACGTCTTTGAAATGTCATGAGATTTTGTATTGTAAATGTCACAGAACCTTGTATCTTACAGAACGTTTAAATGTGCACATATAACTGGACTATTAACAGATACTACATAGCTCAGAAGATATCAAAGCATTAAACATAAACTTGGATTGGATTGCATTTTATGTTTGTATTTTTTGGGAGAATTTTGCTTCAAGTATTGTAACTTTTATTTTTGTTAAACTTACATCAACCAAAAAGGATAACTGAAGTAACACAGACATTTATGCTTCTACAGATATTTTTTAACTGGTATGTCAGAAACCTATGAGCAAGCTCATTCAGGTTTTGTAACTCAGTGAGATTGTGCTAAATTCCTAGATGTTTTTCAAAAATGGCTTATTCAATTTCTTATTTTCGATTTATTTAGCTAATTAAAGGCATTTTGTTAACTTACTGAAATGACAAATGGAAAATATCATTCTTCAGAAAGAATCTGTTAAGAAACCAGTGGAGGCATTAAAAAAAAATACACAATATTTTGGAGTAATTGCAATGGCCAGAATACCAAGAAATAGAACATAGCACCTAAATCTAATTAGCTTGTTTTGTAATTGGCATCATAGATAACATGGGCTCAAAGCTACTGGGCCTGAATTACTTTCATTCCACTCACTATTTCAGTCTTCCATATTCTAAATAAGCATTTTTTCTTCAGTCTCTAAACTCATCATGTTCAAGATGTTATAGCTATTGTACATTTACTCAAAGCTCCAGTCAATACACTGTATAAAAATTATTATACATTACTACCAGTATCAGCTGTAAGGGCTAAAAATAGTTATTTGCATTATCCCAAATAACAATTCCATAACAGAAATGAGAGACTACAGAGCGTGAACTATGTTCTCCACCTTCTAAAAGACTACCAATCTTTACTTTTCTATCTTAAATAAAAGCCCACCCCAAACTATAATATGAACCACAAATGCCTTTGGGTGAGAAAAATAATGATATTTCTCTGTTAAACTTACATCACATTTATTGACCAATTCAATCCTCAACAGTCAAAAAAAGTTTTCATTGCCAACTAACAATTAAGTGTATTCACAGCAATAGAATTCTTACTACATTTATATTACCTTCTTACAGATAAAAAATTACATTAAAGATTTGGTGAGATGTCTAAAATAATAGAAATAGTAGTGCTATAAAAAAGGCAATTGAATAAAACAGTTATTGAATTGCTAAGTAATCAAAAAGACTAATTAGCATGCTGCATATATAAATATATTCAGATAGATTCCAATCCTATCAACAATATGAAATACACTAATTTAAGGTGATTTCAGTAGTTAATACAATGTTTGATCTTTCACTGAGAACAGGAATGACACTATGTTTCTTATCTTTCCTTTAAAACGTTCTGAGGAAATTTTTTTGCTTTTGTTTTGTGGTATTGATAAACACATTTCGCATGTCAGTGTGCAGTATTTTTATCCATTCCATTCCATTATATGGAAGAAAAATATCTATTCCATCCTCTCTTTTTTCTGTTAATACCTATAGTGTTAACAGAATTTAAAATATATGAAAAACAATATTCTTGTGTCATTAAGTCATAGTCTAAAGACTTCCTGTTAAAAATACAATAAAAAGTCAAGTGAAATGAAAAGCCAAAGGCAAGTCCTTTCTCTTCACATGAACAATGAATAAGAATCAAACAGATATATGTGATCTTGGCTATCTCATCACACAGGAGTATGCTGGAAGCATGCCCTTTTTTTTGGCAAAGCCACCAGAAAACTCAGCTGAAGTACAGAAGAATTTAAACTGCACAGTTTAACCACAAAGGAAATAATACAGCCTAATCTGATTAGATTAGACCAGATTTGATTTAAGGCATTGTAAAAGTATACTACAGTCTAACAGAAAACTCTATCTATGTAAGGCATTTCTAAATAAAAAATTATTTTGAGCAAAATGCTGACATGCCATACTTTGTAATTTTTTGTAATTTTTTTTTTTTAAATAAAGGCAACAAAAATAGGCCTTTAGTAAAATATCTGACTCTGCCCAACCTTATGAAAGACAAGATTATATGAATGTTATTTACATTACCAGAAAAAGAATGCTGAAAATATGAAGTAATCTTGAATATCAGGGAGAAGTGAATGAGGTCACAGGAATTATCTGCACTGGCAGATGACATTTTACCCCTGTTCATCAGAACAGCAAGCGTAGTTACTCTTGCTGTAGTAGTTTACAGGTACTATACATAGGCTAAACAACACTATATATTTTTAAAAATCAGAGTGTACTAACAAAAGTATGATACATTCTGCCATAGCCAGCTGCAAGAATTCCACAGGTGAAAAAGATGTTTTTACATCAGGAAGATGAAGGATTGAAGAAAGCAGAGTGTGCATTTCTTGTGAGTAGATGGACAATCTTTAATAACCTTTCAAAAGCCATAATGCTTTGCATAGTTAAAAAGTTATGTCAAAAGCCAATGGACTATAGGTACTTTTTGATAGAAAGAATTGTATAGACCTCTCTGAATTTAATTCAGCCGGGAAGTAGGGGGAACAAACTTTCATACAGCCCATCTAGCTGAGGAGAAGGCACAAAGCTGTGTATGTGACACTATAGATGATAGTTCCAATACTTCAAAACTGACTTTAAAAGCTATCTGTCTGTTCTGATGCCAGAGCACCTTTGCAAGACCAACGGAAGTAACTTACTGGATAAAACATAATGAAGTGTTGCAACAAAACATAGTTATGAAAAAGAACATGCAGGAGACCAAAAATTACAAGTAGACACACTCATGGACTCATGCAGTACAGGAAAAACAGGCATCCTGTCAACCTATCTATGCAAATAAGCTCCAAGTAAATATTCAGGGTATGGTAAAATTAGGAAATTGGTCATAAGGATCTGTGATCCATTCAGGAGAATTAATTTGGGCTCATTCCAATGGCTTTAGACTGATAGCTGCAGTGTAAAAGGGAACAGAGAAGTGTAGGTATAGTTGAATGTGGGATTTTTATCTAGACTGATCAGAGGTTTTATTTCAGGCAAGGCAGATACTACAGAGCAATTACAGAAGACAAATCTTGGACACTATGCATATATGAACTGAAAAAAAAGAATGCAAGTTGGATAATACTAAAAATACACACACACATTTCACAGTATATGGTAAGAGCAGTCTGGTGTCCCTCAGGTCAAAAATAAAGACCTTTAGTAAGAATATGAGAAATGCCTCATCAACAGTTGACCTCAAGGCTGTATCCCTTTAATGCTCATATAGCTGTTTTTGTTGGTTCCCCAAAACAAGCAAGGAGAACTTACTTTAGAACTAAAGTATTGTAGCATGGTGGTCGGCTTTATGGAATTATTTCATCTTTCTTCAGTGTATACAGGAATAATAAAAAACCCACTAGTAACTAAGGAGTGGAATACATACTAAATATATATGGGAGTGAGATACATCACGAGAGAATATGTCTCTCCAAGACTAAAACAGAGAGCACTAAGTTCCTCAAATCTTACAAGAAAAATATATCTGTGATGGGTTGATCTTGGGCCAGCACCCAAGCATCCACGCTGCCATTCACTCCCCCAGCCCTCTCCAGAGGCACAGCAGAGAGAGTACAAAGAATAAAAAACTTCATGAACTGAAATAAAGGCAGTTTAATAAGAAAATGGAAGAAGGAAAAAATGCAACTAAAGAAATTACAACAAAATAAGTGGTACAAAGGCAACCACTCACTATCTCTCACAAGCAGAGTGATGTCTTGTCAGTCCCCAAGAAATGGCTTGCTCTCCCCAAGCCCTCTCTGCTCAGTTTTTATTGCTGAGCAAAGATGTTACACAGCATGGAATATCCCTTTGGTCTCTTTGGGTCACTTGTCCTGCTTGCACGTTTTCTTAAATTCTTATCTACCCTGGGCCTGTTTATTGTTTAGGAGCAGACCAAGAAAAAGAGAAAGCCTTGATGTTGTATAAGCCCTGGTCAGCAAGAACAAAAATACTGGTGTGCTATTAATATTGCTTTAGTTACAAACCAAAACACAGCACCATTTGGACTACTATAAAGAAGATAACCTTCATCTCAGCCAGACCCAGTACAATATCTGAAGGCATTTTACTTCAAACAATTCTCAAAATGGACATGCTACTCTCTTGGGAACTAGAATCCCTTGGGATTTCTCCATCTAATGTGTAAGGTGCACAGCATAGGAGTGAAAGTGCTTCAAACTATCAGGGTGATAAGTTTGAACCTCTGAAGTCAGAGGTTTAAATGTTATATCCTCTTCCATTTATCTTTTAGATTCTCAGTGTTCTCATCAGAATACTGATGATAACTTGATGCCTAAATGCGAGCACTGAGATTTGTTTTCCTAATTCACTGAATGTCTAAGCCTTGAATGTTTGGAGGTCTGTGATATATTGGACAAGGCTGGAAAGCGTGAACTTGTCAGTTGAAGTAGGGAGGAAAAAAGTGGTGGAGAAAGTGATGAGACAATAAGCAAAAGAGAATTAAGAGTTCAGACAAAGTCTGTGAAAGAAGCTAAAACCTTTTTAGACAATTTATTATTATTCACCTGTGATGCTTTAACACAAAGTCTGGGAGAGGACCTGCCAACTGCCTTAGAAGATGAATTGCTGTAAGTTAAAGTGTCCTACTAGAAAAATAATGCTTTTCAGGTAATTTTTAAGAAACAGGAAAAAAAATTGGCATACATCAATAAAGTTAATCACATGAATTTCTGGTACCTCCCCATAGCAGGTGATCTATGTATTGATTCTTCAATAGAGATTCAAAATATCTCATTAATATGTATTAAAGGCAAAAAATATAGGGCAAGACTACGGAAAATGACAGTGAATGAACTCCTGTTCTGATACATATGGAGAACTGTGGACTGCTTGGCCTACAACTACTGGTAGATTTGAGGCATTTGTATCACAGAATGGTTTGCATTGTATGCTGCAATGTGTTAAACTTTCTCAAGCATATTATTTATGGGAGCTTTGTTAAACTTCACTTTTGCTTTCATATTTCCTGAAGCCCAGTAAAATAGCCTCTGACATCCTATTCCACAGTTACTTTATGAACCATTAGTTATGTCTCTGAGATGCAAAAATAATTCTATGATCAAAAATAGAATATTTTGTACCATGTACTCTGCCAAAATCTCGTCAATGTGAGTTTCAATATGACAGTGATACAAGTATATCTATATGACATGGTAGCACAGGCATGTTATCATTTATAACGAAAAAGGAAAGTTAATTGACAATATTAGTATTGGGGAATCTAGACGAGATATAGAAGGAAATGTAGTAGCTTCAAAATTAATTCATGTAACACCAGGATTAACCTTTCTACTAACTGCTGATGCTAACTGAATTCCTAAAATACAACAGATTATAGAAACATATTTGTAGGAGCTTTACCTTATCTTTGGTAATCATCATGCATACCATTAATCTTAGGAAAAGATGAACTGCACAGTTTTTAATAAGAAGAAAGTAATATCTCCACTCAATTTTTATAAAGCCAGCAATCCACAGCCAAACACTATGTACAGCTAACTAACCCAGTGCCTCCCCTTTCAGATTACAAACCTTAATTTATCTGTTCCGGTTTTGTACCTCGAGATTCGAGCCATCGACAGAGGAACTGACAGGGTGTCTAGCCAGCGCTTCTCGTATTTTGGTTCATTAGCTATGGGTGAAGAAGGTGATGATGGAGCCTGTGCAGAATAAATGAGAAACAGTAGGAGAGCTTATAAGACAATATAGTGAAAAACCCATGAATATGCATCTCTGGCTCTGTTTGTCTCAGAACTGAATAATCATCGCAATAAAAGTATTCAAGAAACTCAGGATGGGGTAGAGAAATGAAAACCCATATGATATCCATCTTGATATTTTGCTCTTGATGCAATTTCTGTATCACTTTAACACTAAGAATATTTAATTTTTGTTAATATTAATAACTGATATTAGAAAAGAAAGTTTTCTGTCAAAAATGCCATGATTTTTTTTCTAAATGCAACATCACATACATTTTCACTGGAAATTAATTTGTTCTGTACAACTCTTCTACATTTTTCCATTGTCAGAGAAAAGGACATAATATTCTAATTAAATATTACACTAGAAAATTCATTTCTGCATTGTGACTTTTGGCTATTATATCATTTAACAGTGGATTTAAAATTTTGATTCCTGTGTTATCATACAATAGATGGATGACTTTTGAAATTTTATCTTTGAAATCTTTCTTCAAATGCCTCTACTAGAAAGGCAAGAGTTGAGCATTTCAGTCTTTTATGAAGATAGCAGTAAAATTTACACAAAGGTGGCCAAGAAAGATTCAGAGACATACATATTTAGATCAAAGTTAGGCATTTGTGCTGTTTCTGAGCCAAAAATTTTTATCTTACACTGCACAGAGAACTTTCCAGTAGAGAATAGAGTTGAAAGTTAGTTATTTTTATATGAGCTGTAAATAAGCACTGCGTAGTATTTATGAAAGCAAAGAAATCACAGAATGACCCAAATTCAGTTCTGTTCTTCCCAGGTGTTCAAAAGCCATAAAACTTATTCAAAATAAAAAGCATTTTGGGAATTTTCTATTTCTTTTTCTTGCTCATAAGGGCTTAGGACTATTTTTTCCCCCTAAAACTCCTTCTTTCAGTCAACAAGGGCTGATCTTTCTATTTACTTCTTTGAATAAATCAAAATGTGAGTTTCATATTCTAATAGGATGACTGAGACATAATGACTGAAGTATAGTCTCCTAGTAAACGAAAAATTTGTAATTAAATTGCTGGAGTTGGTAGCACTAAAGAATGTTTTAGACAGCAATCTTTTTGGGGACAGGATTTTAATTTAGAGCTATCCCTAAAACCATACAGCTTTCATTTGACTGAGATCTCCTGGTGTTCTTGCAATAAGAGTATTTTATAATCAGGTCCACAGACTAATTTTGGCTTATTAACTAACTAATCTAAAATTAGACACAAAAGGCTAAGTTGTCTTTAAAATCTAGAATAAATTTATTAGTATAACAATGAAGAATCTGATACTTATTACAGAATTCTGCACAAACTAAAAAAATTGACAGAACCCCATGCAAACTGAAGTTGAAAAGGATCAACATAATCTAACATTGTCTATCTGGAAATTAAAATGTCTGGGAATAAAACAGAAGGAAGCTTATTGCAGTCAAATACAAGTACTTGATTATGATCACTGAATTTCAACCCAAGAATGAGAAAATAAAGGAACATAAAAATTCCTGAAACAACATCATCTATTGTTCCAACCCTCTAAACACTCAAGATGCAGAAAACATCTAGACAATTTAAACATAAAAATCTATCTTTTTCTTTTGAACTATTAGTTGTATTTCTTTTATCAGGTTATTGAACTACCTGATAAATAGTCTGTAATATTCAATGTAATTTAAGAGCATTTGGCAGCAAAAGAAAATAATGAACAGCTCACATATGTAGTTTAATGTTTCCATTTGTGTCCCTTACACTTCAATCAAATACTTAAGCAGTGTATCAGCATAAAGAAAAAGTATCTCAATGTAAGTAAAAGTTAGAATTTTAAAAAATGTACATCACAGCTATTCATTAGGTTAATTAATTGAAGGGGAAGAAATGGCCAAGATCACTTGGTCAAAAATTTATTAACCCCAAAGCTATGAAACTGCAGCATAGAAATATTCATGTCAAAATGCTAAAGTGTTAAACCTGCTGTAAACTCCTAAAGCAAATGGGTCTTCCCCAGACAATATCAAAGATTTGATATTTGAAAAATACACTATAAGGAGTAATTTTTTTCCCACAGTTCCAAACTACTTATACCTGCAGAAATCCTCCAAGAACAGCAAAAGGACATAGTTTGATACTAGTGAAACTAGTCTAAATTTCAATTATGTATTTTTTACGAAGTCATATTCGACTAACCAGTTTATGATAGAGCATAAAGTTGGAATTACCCCTCTTCATCTTAAGAACAAAACAGGGCATACATAGATGTGTAAGACTGTTGCATAGAAACAAAATACAATCATAAGACTAGCAGCTCATTTTGTTCTATTTAACCTATAATCTATTAACAATTCATAATGAGATTCCTTGATGTATCCTCTTCAAAACACATGGATAAAAATAAGAAACTGAGGAGGAAGTAAGTCCGACTTTTGCAACAGAAGATGTGCCTCACACGTTCCTTTTAGAGTTGTCCAAACTGCTAGTTAATAGGAGAGAAGTTATTGTTAAGGCATACTTGGGTTTCAGAAAACCATCTATCCCTCACAAAAGATTCTTAATGAATTTGCTGTGAAATATGATGAAACCATCAAAATAATAATAATCTAAATTGTAGTAAGGAAAACATAGCAGAGGGGTATCCATTATCAGTGGATTCTCACAGTTACATGGGTTGTTCAGAATACTGATTAATGATTTGGACAAGATGGTGAACATCAAACTGACCAAGTTTCCTATGAATAACAAGCAGTAAAGAACAATTAAAAAAAAAATTTAAAAAATAGCTTTAGAAAAAGCTCATTATACTGAATGGGAGAGAAAAGAACTACTAAAATACAGCAAAAAAATGTATAGCAGTGCACATGAAGAAAGACAATATTAACTTTCTCCATACTGTAATGGGATATGAATATGTGATTACCACTCAAAATTTGGATCTTGAAATTTAGATGTTGAACATAATTGTTTTTGAATAATTAGGTTAAAAAAGATTCATTGGTCTGGAAAAGAAATTGCAGAGGGAATTGCACGACTGAGGTATGTAAAAATATAAATAACAGAGAAAGAAACAGTGGTTCACTTGCCATTTCCACATAAGAAGCAGGGGTATTGATTAGAAATAAAAGACTGTATGATAAAAACAGAGAATGAATGTGTTAGTCTATATAACAAACTGGTTCAGGAAGCACCTATGTCAGAAGTCACCAGAGGCACAAGAAATATTCCCTAGAAATAATGCACATATTTCATGTGTTCTTGCATTCTCTTGAGGCCATCTGCTGGGGAACAAGCTTTTTGGCTTGGATGGTTCTTTGTTCTGACCCAGTGATGTGACCTGGATGACCTTCAAGGCATTTCTCCACTAAACAGATGCTGCTGCTCAACTTGAAAACCCTTCACATCATTCCTCCAAAGCACTAAAATTGAGATCATCTCTGTAATTGCAGCTCTTATGCTCTCGATCATTTTATACCTTCAGTTTTCTGCTGAGGTCACCAACAATGTTGCCAATTAATGTCAATTTGCTTGGAACACCTGCCCAATAAGAAATGGATTAAACACAAAAATCTCATTTTTGACAGAGTAGTGAACAAAAATCAAGCTTTAATGACACATAATCACTAGCTACCTCAGACAGCTGTGTACTGCTGACCTGGAGGAGGGTCTGACTCTGTATCCCATTAGCAATCACTGACCTAAGAATGACACTGTAGGCAAGTGCTTTGTGCTTTCTTAAACTATATAACAACCCATTATGGTGCAACCAAAAAGTCTTCCAAGAAGTAGAATAAGTCCAGGAAGTCCTCCACTAACTGGGAGATATAATCAGACATGTCTCTATAATTAAGTTTCCATTAAGAACATAAGAAGGAAAAGATCCCAGCTGGCTGGGACTGTCAATTTTTTTTTCTTTTTTGTGACATATAATTTGCAGGGTTTGGGAAATTTGGTTGTTTAACCTTACTTTCTTTTAAACTGTCATTGATTTTAAATCTCTGCAAGAAAAATATCATGTCATCAGAATAAAGTCTTTCTGAACCCTCTCTAGTAATTTAATTGCTGCTAGGGCCCTACCTTGAAAGCAGCCACAGTGTTATTTTAGGCTGATACAGCTTTTTCATTAAATAGGAAGGCTTTAGGAAAGCTGAAACTGGTTTAATTCACTTGGAATCAGAAATAATCAAGGTCACATTACTCAGAATGATTAAGCTTGGTTCTAAATGTATTTTTAATCTAATATTACAGTGTCTGCTTTGCAGAAAGGTAAATGATACCCCATCTTTGGAAGTATTCAAGGCCAGGCTGGATGGGGCTTTGACCAGCAATCATCCTGAGTGGCACCATGTGGCACATGCAGGACAGCCAGCTGATGAGGTACAGCCAAGATGAGATTAGGAACAGCAGGTCCTGCTTGACCAGCCTGATCTTTTATTACAAGACTTCGTGGATGAGGGAAAGGCTGTGCATGTTATCTACCTGGAATTCAATAAAGGTTTGTTACTGCCTCCCACAGCATTCTCTTGGAAAAGCTGGCAGCTCATGGCTTGGACGAGTGCACCCATCACTGGGTAAAATCTGTCTTGATGGCTGGGCCCAGAGAGTGCTGGTGAATGGAGCTACATCCATCACAAGTTGTGATCCAAATGGCTCAGTATTTGGGCCAGCCCTGTTTAGCACCTTTATCGGTGATCTGAAGGAGGGGACCAAATGCACCTCTGCAAGTTTGCAGAGGACACCAAGGACTCTAGCAGATCTAATAGATCTGTTGATCTATTGAAGGGTAGAAGGCTCTGCAGAGGGATCTGGACAGACTCCATCCATTGTATGAGGTTCAACAATGCCGAGTGCCAGGACCTCCACGTGGGTCATGATGATCCCCTGCAGTGCCACAGGCTGGGGTAGAGTAACTGCAAAGGTGGAAGAGGAGCAGGGTGTGCTGGTTGACAGCTGTACATGAGCCAGAGTGTGCCCAGGTGGCTAAGAAGGCCAATAACTGGAGAAAAGGCAGCTCTGGGGCTCCTTATTGTTCTCGACAACTACCTGAAAGGAGGTTGTAGCCAAGTAGGGGTTGGTCTCCTCTCAGAAATAACAAGTGACAGAACAAGGGGAAATGGCCTCAGTTGCACCAGGAGAAGTTTAGGTTGGATATTAGGGAAAACTTTTTACAGAAAGGGTTGATAAGCATTGAAACTTCCTAGGTAAATGGTTGAGTCACTGTCCTTGGAGATATTTATAGATATGTAAACAGAACACCTAGAGAGGTGGTTTGGTGCTGGACTTGGCTATTCTTGGTAAAGCTCAGGTTGGATTTGATGATCTTAGTGATCTTTTCTAACCTAATGTCTCTATGATTGTACCATTTTATGAAATAAGAGTCAAGTGTGATATCCATTAGGAAAAAATACAACCTTTCACTGATAATTTGGAATTTATCCATTTTCTGCTTTAGAGGATTTAATATTTCAAAGTGCATCATTAAAGCCTTGATCCTCTTCTGTAAACATATATTTCTACAAAGCTCATATAAGAGGTATGACTAATCTTGATTACTGTCTTTGTTGACATTGGCTCAAAAAGAGATGGTAATGATGATGCTGTTATTATTTCTCAAAGTAATTTTTGCTGTTTCCATTTTAGCTAGCATTGCTGAGAATTTCTGAAAAGAATATAAAATATCTCTGTAAAATATGTATATTGAAATTGCAGCAACATTAATATATTTTATATTTATATATTGATATATTTTCCTTGTAAAAACAACTCTATGGTTAAAAGTATAGAAACATAAAACCATAGAGTATCTCAAGTTGAAAGGGATCCATCATGATCACTGAGGCCAAATCCCTGCTGTTCACAGGACTACCTAAAACTAAATCATATGACTAAGAGTATCTTCCAGAAATGCCTTAAACTCTGAAATGGTAAAATAGCTTGGCATAGCTTCATTGCCTTAAGCCAAAACTGAAAACATTGGCCATTAGGTTTCAGTGGATTTCATTACAATCTCTTAGATTAGAAAATACTAGCTTTTATGCATCTTTTTGATGCCAACTGGAATGTCTTTTGTCAAAGCTCCATTACTAAAAATGTTTCAGCATACTCAAAAAAAAAACCAACCCTTCAATATAATACACTTTTCAAACAGGCAGGTTTGTCTTACACTTATTCTGAAAAAAGAGGATTAGAGTTGAATGATTTCTTGCAACAACACCTGGTAACATTTAACTCAGAGTGAATTGGATGTGCTCTCTCAACAGTTTTTTTGTCTGGTCTGTGATTAAAATGTATGTGTATATACATACATAGGTAGGTTGATTTTCAGTATATCAATAAACCAATCTGCCCTGTGTATGGCTGAGCATTTGCTAATATTATTAGAGGGAAAAACAGAAAGCAGGGGCTTTATGTTGATTGGAGAAGAAAACATGACTGCTCCATTTAGCAGTGAAAGTGCTTCACATTAGCTTACTTTAATTGTTGAACAACACATATACAAAATATTTAGCCAGGAATAGAGACATGAATGAAACTCTTGTGATGCCCAGCCAACAAAACAAATTATGATGCTATCTACTGTAAATAGGAGTCAGAGCTTTCAACTTGTCTCAGAATTCAGAGGGATTTAATTATGATATCAAAATACCTGTGCATTCCTTTGATGCAGCACGAATTCAGGAGAGGGTCTGTATTTATTTATTTTTAATGGAATTCTTAGATGCAGATACAAAATTCGGTGACAGTTTTAAAAATACAGTAATTATCTGGTAAAGTATGCATCACCGAATCATTTAATAGATAAAGGCTTCTATAGAGGAAACACGCTTTTTCAGGTGAAGTAACAACTTGGAGATGTAATATGATGTCTTCAAAATTCTCTGAAAGCAGCACCTTTTAGTTACACAGCTCTATCTACAATATTTTAAATGACAGACGTATAATTAAATGGGAGGAAGGTGAAAAAGCATGTGAACAACTCCTTCTTTCCTATAACAGAAAAGAAGCACTTTTAATTCTAATGCTGCATCTTTTGCAGCATTACTACATGTTTTTCAAATATAATGATTGCTCTGTAAGACATTTAATTCTTTTTGAGTAATATATGAGTTTACAGACACTGAGCACTGTATATGATGTTTACATAGAGCCTGTAGAGCAGCACATGTTAGGGACTTACACTGCCTTACTCACTGCAATAGTTATGCATTAAAATCAATTGGATTACTATTGCACCAGTGAGGAACAAATTAAAATCCTTTCAGTTATATAAATTTCTCTAGAGGTGATTTACAATGGAAATATTAATGAATATTTCATTACATCTGTGCTGGTAGGTGCTAATACAGTATTTTTTTAATGAACCAATGGGGTACAAGACTGAGCAAGATATTTTTAGAGAATACATATGGACTATTTGTCAGAATCTTTCACCTTTTTCTTTAATTTGTTTCCCTTGAGCTATTATGTAATTGGTTTCTGAGTAACATCAACAACCTTGCCTGGAACACCTTTCCAAATATATTCTTCCTTTGAGGGAAGGGGACAGTGGCCAGAGCAGTTTATACTAAATCTCAGCACAAAAAGTAGAAAGTAATTATGACACCTCAAAAACTACAACAGTAGTCAGAAATCAAAACCCAATACTAAATATATATAAGGAAAAGTAAAGATACAATGTTGAGATCATTATAGTTTTACACTATAAATGCAAGGGTACCCAAACTTCAGCTGTTAGACACAGCTTTTGGCAGCCTTTTATATCCCCAAATGGTGCATGCTGTCCTTGCTTAGAAAAATTAGCTCAAGGTTAGGGAAACTCTTTGAACTTCATAGAATCTGCACACCCTTCAGGATAAATCTGAGCCTTGACTCTTGTGTCTCCCTCTGAGATCAGTGACAATTTGTTGCCAGAGTTGCGGAAAGACACTGGATGCAACTTACCTTGTTACCTCAATTTTACTATCAGTTTTCTCTATAAGCCACATATACCTGTACCTGAACTACCAGGGTTCATCTATGCTATCATCAAATTTAGAAACATTTTTCTTTTTGCTGCTGCTGTTGCAAATTCAAAATGAGCAAATTCAGAAAAACTGTAAAAAACATTGTATTTACATGCAAGGGTTGTGTATGGGGAAAATATGTATAATTAAGAACTTAAACCAAATATACCAATCAACTCTAATCACAATTAGAAAAACACAGCAGTTCTGTACAGCTAAATTTAAACAAACATTTCAATCCAAAATATTTTCCTTACAATTCTGTTGTAGTGAAGTAGGAAGGTGTTATATAAGTTTTCTTCCAGCTTCTATTGCTATGATTTCTGAGAGGTATAGTCAGAAACAGAAATCTGGATTATTTTTCACTGAGGTGGAAAAGGAATATAGTCACTTCATATTTTATTAATTGAGGAAAACTTTTTTGCATTGTGTTTATCTCATTCATAATGGTCTTCAGCATAGCAGCAGCCCAAACTATTTAAGTGCAGCTGGCTATGTTAATCTCTTTTACCTTTCTCTTTAGCAAAAAATGGAAGACATGGTGATGATTACTTTCATGAGAGTAACCACTGTGTACATCTAAGTGAGATACTTTTTGTATTTATTATGTTAACAATTTTACGAATTTGCATTGTCAAATGCCACACTGTGAACTGATAGTCAATCCAAAGTTACCTTGTTTTTATATTCCATGAGAAAATAATGGATTTTCAGATCAAGAGTTGGCAGAGGCAATCGGTATCACATGTGAAATCATTCTAATAGAAATGATATTGAACTGAAATACTGAAGTTTCACTTCTTAAAGCGAGCTACAACAAAAACTAACGAATAAAATAAACTTTAAGAATGGTCAGTAGAGTGTTTATCCTAAAATGGAAGACACTACAGGAATATTTAAAAAAAGCAAAAGTATTGAAGCTTTCATATGTAGGGCATCCATTCAATCTCAATTCAATGATCTGGTCATATATTCCCCTAAAGTATCCATCAGAATGGATTTTACTCTCAGAACAAGGGTGTCCACCTCCCTGTCTTGAATCCTATTCCTGTTTTTGCTGAATAATGTTGGGATTAAGTTGTATCATTCTCTCACTCTTGAACTGGAACTACCATAGACATTAAAGATGTAGTTTTCTACTGGTCCTATCAAGAGCTGAGCATTTGTATTTTTTTCTTTTTGTCTTTTTTTAAAGCAAAACTGTTTAATTTAGCAGATGAAAAAAAGACATCAAGGAAAAAAATATTTTAAAGCCATTTAGAAAAATGTAAGTGCCTGTTTAGCTTCACCTAACCAGCTAAACTTAGCATATACTATCAAAATTAAACTAAGTTCTTAAATTACACGAACACACAGAAAATAACAATTTACTCGGGTCTCACTTCACTTGTTAGAATATCACTTTTTGACAATTCCAGGAAGCTGGATTCTCAAAAAATGAAAACTTAGTATATTCTGCCTTTGCATTGAAATCATCATATTATCCCATGGTATCTTAAACAGTAATTTTTTTTATTTACAATATTTTTTTCCACCACTAATTTCTCCAGGGAGCTGGTCTGGATGTCTAGGATATTTGGACATCTAGTAGGATAACTCTACAGCACTTTATTCGTTGTTTTAGAGTTAGAACTCTCCAGGTAAACAACTTGTACTCACTAGCCTTGAAACCACCTCCTTTCTACGTTTAATGTTCCCCTCTGGAAATTTACATTGTGCTCAATAAACCACTTATAAGATAAAGATGAATGCAACTGCCACTGTCAATCCTTGTAACATTTATCACAGTGCCCAATAATTAGGTGTGAAGAGAGCACTTCAGCTCATTTCTCTGGGTTTTGGAGAATTGTGTTAAAGTGCTGTACTGCAAACTGCTCTGATATTATAAAAGATGTATATAAATCCTGAAGATGGCATCACATCACATACAACAGATGCTTCACAGCAGAGGTGACAGAGATGGATCAAACCGAGGCAAGACAGCACCAGAACTGAAAATGGTATAATCATATTAGGCAGAAAGAGCTTGCTGCTAAGATGGCTAAACTACTGCCTCTGATACAAGCCAGCTGTAGTGCCTCGGTATTGTGTTTGAGAAGACATCCAAAATGACAGCTTGGTAAAACTGGTGTAAGAGTAATTCCTTAGCTCTCATTCCGGTCTTTTCCTTTGCATGGTATGCTTTTTGGAGTAGAATTTTCACTTATAGACACATTGTCTATTATGGCATGGGCCTGAGTATGGTTAGGAAGGGACATAAAACTGCAACACACACTTGCAAGATGCAGTGTTCAAAGTGAGTCAGATCTCCCCTACCAGGGTGATGTAAAAACAGGATTCCAATCTCATTAGCCTTATTAGGCAATAGCATTACAGGAAATGTCAATTCTTTTACTTTGCAGGAAACTGAAAATATTTAATTGAATAAAATAGAAGTGCTCACTAGATGGTAGTTGAAACACATTTGTAACCACTTTTCAAGATAACAGCTCAGTTATACTCTCAGTTTAATTCAAGAAGAGTTTGAGCATACAGTGCATCATCTCAAAATCCAGTCAGTCCTGCTCAAAATACTTAGAGCCTTGCTTTTGAATTTCACAGTAAGATTCTAGCAATTTTTAATTTTGTTTTCTGTGAAGGGAGATCATGACTGCTACCATCTATGATGTAGATTGTTCTGTTTATTCCACTTCTAGGTCATGGTGTCCATTGTATGCATAGCTCTCCATGTGAATTTATGTCAGGCTTCAGAAAAATTAAGTGTTATATAAAATCAACCTAGTACCTTACTATTGCACCTTTTTTAATTTCTGTTTTTCTGCTTATATTTCAAGCCAATACCCAGTCTTTTGTGTGCTATCTTGGCAACTAACTCTAAATTACTCTATTACAACTCTATAAAACTCCAGCCACTTATTTATATTTTTATAATATGAGAAGTTCAAAGTGTGCAATTCCCACAGTAGTCATAATGATTATTAAAAACTGTCACAACACACTTATTCTAGCATTAAGTAGGCACTAATTTGCTAAAATGTCTAATGCTATCACTGGCTATAGCCCTTTTCTTATAATCTAAACTCTTTGCAGAAAAGACTTTCTTTGCCTGCAGAGAACCTAGTCGACAGACATTGCAGAATTCTGGACCCTCATGTTTGGATTCTTTAGTAAGACAACAGTACAGGGCAGTTAAAGGTAATAATCATCTGGATAACTGTAAACAAATAAACATGAAACCTTTTGTATCCATGCCAAATACTAAGGTACAGGTATCATCACATCACAGAAATTAATTAATTAATTAATTAATTGTACATAATGCCTTTATATTATCATATATAAATATATTTTTCAAAGATGAAAACTTTAAGGTGTTAAGCTTTAAGAAGTAGCATAGAGAGACAGTGCTCAAAGAAGTGCAAGGTTTGAGACAAGTACAGTAAGAATCAGACAATTATATCAGTGCCTGAGAAGAAAAGTAAAAACAGAGGAGAAGCCTTCTGTCCATTCAGTGGGTATTCTTTCTGTATAATTTAATATCCAACTGAAAGACTAGAGCTGAGATTTGTTAGGTGTCAAGCAGGTTTTGAGCATAAAGGTCCACATCCTTGCACAGCTAGTATTTACGTCTTCAATCTTCATTACTAAAAGGACAGCACTGTTGCTTACTAAGACATCCTATCTTCTTTGGCGACTACCATTTTTCCTGGAGAAAGGAACTTCTTTCCACACAATGCTGCAATTAATTTAATCACATTTGTTCACTGCAGAAAAAAAACCTGAATATCCTCTGGGTTAAAGAAGGAGACTTTTGTTCCTTGTTTATTTCTTTCTCTTTTTCTCCCTATCTTTCCTATTAAAAAAGTTTGCTCCAAGAATTCAACTTTACATTATTTTCTTAATTCCACCTGCATTTCAGCATCTCCCGCTGGATTAAATTCAACATTATAATGCTACAGTTCAACAAAGTATGGCAAAAGTTCACATGAATTCACATCTAAATTATGATTAAATCTTACTGTGTTCATTCTTTCAAATTTCTCAGTTGTGTCAGAGTAAAAACTTAGCAGTTCAGGGCCATGTGTTGAGGACTTTGTAAGTACAGAATTTTATAGTATAAGCACTTAAAATCAATCGCAGCAAAAAACAAAACTAGTGTAGTCTTATTCCAGCAGTTTGAAGCTCTAAATGGGAAAAGAACTTACAGAGATTACACCCACCATGCTTTTATTATTCATTTGCATACCGTGTTGGTTGAGTTTCCATTTAAATGTAAGCCACTGTCAAAGAGAGGTGATGAAGTTCCACTGCTGTGATCACTGGGTGGTCCAGGGGAACCTGGAAATCAGGCCAAGTAAAATAACTGCTGATGTTAAAAAATATATGTATATATCAGAAAATATCTATTGCAGCTGTGAAACATAGGAAGAAATTTTAATATAATTCACCAAACCAAGACAGAAACATACTACTTGTATTTTAGAAAGACAGACAATTAAATATCCATATGCTATACTTAATGTCCAGAAAGAAAAAAGGTACCTAGATTCACCTGAGAGGGGCTGTGTTCATGGGATCTATTTGTATGGATAGTGTTTGCAAGATTAAGCCTTTCTTCACCAAGAATGAGATATTCAAAACCAAGTAACAAGCTCAGTTACACAAAATGCATTTAATAATTTAAGGACAAATTTTCTGTCATGTTTTGGACGTCTCTCCTTAGAGTACAACCATGGATTGTTTTTATAAACAAAGACAATAGGAAAATCTCAGGCAAGTACTAACTGGACACATCATACACTTTATTATTGGATATATCTTTTCCTTAGAATGCCAATTATTTTTAAGAAAGATGTTCCTTCTCAAATTCAGAAACTGAAAACAAGTAATCACCTTGAACTATGGATACTATGTCAATATGCTAAGACTACACAGTTGTAGTCTTCAAATATCTCTCCTTTTAGCAATTATGCACCATGATCCTACTTTAGTAGTTAAAAGAGACTCCAGGAAAGTTTAATACTTTTGCAACATATAATAAAGGAAACAGCACAAAATCACATCATTGTGGAATTTCTGCTTAAATGAAAGACGTTAACAAATAGCACCAATAATATACAATTACTGTCAGCACTTGGTCTTATCAATAATGCACATCAAATTAATTGTACATCATTATATTAATCATCACTGAAAATTCATTTATCCATCTGAAGAATTCACCTGAAATTGCCTGTAAATCATCTCACATTAATAGGTCTGTCAAGTCTAATATCACAGAAGTCAAAAAGCCATTCTTAGTCATATATTTTTGTATATCTTTTCTGCATAAATCTGGAGGACTTAGAAGAATGGAATTTAATTCAAGAGAAGCCATTTTCTCCATTACAGACCTGTCAGTTCAATGCTGAGGTCTCAGAATTATAGCCTGGATTCTGGAGTTTCAGCATGTTTTTGTTTGGAGTCCTTTCTGTACAGTGCTAGGTCATGTCAGCAGAAGGATTCATGCTTTGTTCCTATGGGTCTAAACCAAGCACTGACTCTGTTAACTACAATGCTTTGTAACTCCTGTATATGTACAGCAGCTACAAAAAATTATGTTCATAGTCATAGACAACTATAGTGACTTAATGGAAATAAACATTGTTTATTTCAGTCAGTGAATTACACTAAATCTTTAAATAACCAACAACCCTCAAAAAGCATAACAGCAGAGCATTGTACAGCAAACAGTCAGCAAGACTTTATTATTAACAACAATTTATGTTGTTAATGTTGTCAGTCTTATTACTGACATTGCTGAATGATACTGGAGACCTCTTGCACACAAATGAAAAGTTGTGTGTTGACCTTGCTGATTATGGCATAGGTAACCTCTAAAAGACAAAAAAGTCCTTTCCATGACAGCCACAAAATTAAAATCAAAGAAAACACTCTTGATGATTTTTAATTATGGAGCAAGCTTTGCAAATTCAGAATATTCTGATAATCTGGTATAACTATCAAATAGCAAAATTTTGAAAAGAGTCTGTTTTCCCAGAAAATGTCCTGAGTTTTCCTGGCAGCAGTGAATCTTACTTAAATGGGTCCTGCAAGCCCGGCTTAACTCTAGAATGGGGAATGAACTTAGATCCAGAGAATCCTTATGGACAATACCCAAGAGTGGATGTCATAATTATTCTGTAACAGTCTAAAAAATACCCTCATAGTAAATTTCAACTTTCTGACCCAGCTCAAAAATCCAAAATTCCTCCTCTTAGTATCAAGAAAGACAAACCTATCTTCTCTCTAGCTGACAGAGACCTTAGAGAAAGCCACAGCCATGGGGTGAGGAATTATCCTTGCCATGGAGCTACATGACCCAATGAAGCAGCTTATTGGCCCATAACAATTCTGATCCAGGCCTATAAGTTTTTTGAGAAATAACTATTTGCCCTATGCAAAATTCTTCCAAGCATTCTGCAATATTTTATAAAATTGCTGATCAAAGAAATAATTGTGGCAGAGAATATTTGTTGGAATTATTTAATGTACTAGTATGGACAATCTTTTAGTAGTCTAGTAAGTGGACAGCTGTGAAAGAGACAAGGATCAATACTGACAAGGATCGCCCTTGGTCGGGGCCACCTCCAAACACAAAAACAAGCAGTCCTTGTCCCATCCTTAAGTGATAGTTAGTCAGTATCCATGAATAAACCCATGCCAAATTCTGTATTTTTTTTGTTGTTGGCAATAATGAAGGAGTGAAACAGATAGAAAAATGTCGTGAGAACTGTAGGTAGATATTTCCAAGTTATGACATCCTGTGCTTTTGCCATGACATGAGACAGTGCAGGGAAGAGAGATGTATGAGAAGGAAGAAGTGGAGGCAGGTGCTACTCCTGAGGATGTGCTCACAGTGATGCTATGGGTTAATGGGAAGAGACAGTATGATTGCAGTTAAAGTGAACATACCACAGCACTAAAACTGCCAGCACAGCAGCTGGTCTGACCAAATGCTGGAAGGTAGGGGACCAAGTGCCTGAGTCTTCTGGGATGCCAGGAGAGGCCAAAACACTTCAGAATTATGCATGTATGCACTTAAACCCTGCCTGCAGTGTGATTCGGAAATTTCATTATTGCATAATGGAATTGCTACTTAGCTTTTTAAATGTGCCATTGATGCTTCATGACTGGAATTCCCTTTTGCACATGGACTTGCAAAAAGCTCTTCTTGAAACAGGGAGCTGCTCTCTGTAACTCCAGTTTATTTATTGTCTTCAACCAGAACTATTTTCCATAATTTTATCCGCCTTATTTTCTCACCACAAGAATGAATGTTTATAGCAAGCCATTTACTAAAGATTGCTCGACTCACAGACCTTGGTTTCAGCCTCTATTGAATGGCTACAGAGAACATTCTAGAGAGGCTCTTGTGGAGGTCCAGTTTCAGTTCAGGAGAAGGGTCATTTCTTAACTTCCTTGCATGTTTGATCATACCTAGCAAGTTCTTTTTTTTGACCATGTGGTATAAGGCTGGGATCATGCATGGGACTGGGCAGGGTAGTATAATGCTTGCCAAAAATTTCCTCATGATCTTCATAAAGGAAGCAAGTCTTATAGGCTGCTCAAAATAAGCAGTTTGTACACAAGATGTCTCATTTCAGAAGCACTGCTTGATAGCCTGGTAGCTTGTCTAAAATGCACTGTCTTCCCTTTTCCAGAAAACGTTTTCTTTCAACAACAGTAATCAGGGGCAGACCCCAAATACTGCTAGCTGGTCACATTGAGAGGGGAGATGGCCTCCCTGATGATCACTGCTTTCTCTTTCCAAAACAGCACTTTATGGAAGCAGTGCCATGATCTCAGCCCCCCAGATGGGAATGCTGCAGTATCTCCTGGTGAGAAAGCCATGTCCCCTATGATGTACAGAGAGGGTTCTAGCATTCCTGCACCTATGAGAACTATTGGTGAATGTGTCAGCCAGCTCGTGTAGAGGGTGCACTAGGTTAGTGGCAAGCATTTGCAGGGTGGGATATCTCCAGAAGTGGGAAATGTTTGGGGCTGCCCTGTGCTAGACACAGACAGTTCCAGCCAGATCCCACATTACTGAGCCGTGCAGCTGAGCTGGTAGCACTTCTGGGAAGCTATTTAACAAAGGGTAAAATGCAGAGGAACAGAGACAATAGTAAGGCAAAGTGTGACACAAAAATCAAATGAACCTCAATGTCAGTGAAGAAGGTGATGGACAACATATTTGTCTTTGTTTCTCCTTGCCTGAATCTATTTTAATAGGCAATGCATTTTTCTAAGTTTCCCCATGTTGCCTCTGCTTTCATCATGACGGTAATTAATAGCTGATCTCTTTTGACCTCAGAGCTTTTTTGTTCTATTTTCCCACCATGTTCTATTTGAGAACAGGAGTGAGAGAGTGCCTGAGTGGTAGTTTGGCTCTTAGCTAAAGTTAACCAATGACAGGCAATGCAGTTCAAGTATGTGATACCAGTCTACAAGATGGGATACAAGTTCTAATAGGACTGTCATAATCACAAATGAATATCTGCAACAACACAGACACTACTGGTGTACTGCTGCCAGCTTGCCAAAATCATGTTGGATTTGGACACAGTTATCCAAGGCACTGTCAACATAATTTTTAGAGTTGTCTGATGATCTAGTAGGAAAAGTAGGAAGACCAAACCTGAAGATTCATTATAAGAAACACCGACCATGTATTTTCCAGTGAAAATGATAGGCAGTAAGCACTGAAAGAAAGGTTTTAGCATGAAATGTAGAGTTCAGCTTAGTAGAGGCCTGTCAAGTTGATTTATGACAGGTATAAAGATCTAGATTAAATGATTGACACTTCTTTAATTAATGCATCTAAACTATGGCACGTATGAATCTGTTGAAATTAAGAAAAAACAAGTACATAGTTGAGCCCAACTTAAATAAATAAAATCTAAATCAATCAATCAGGAGACACTTTTCAAAACTTTTTGTTTGTTTTGGAAAGAAAATAATCTGTTAAAATAAACTGGTGCAAAATTATTTAATCTGATTAAATAAAATTATTTCTTATGAACACTTTTCTACTTGCAACACTGATCACAACTGTGCAACTTGAATATATCTGCTAACTCAAAGAGCCTCAAATTCCCTGATCTGTATTGTTCATACACTTTTTAGTATTGCTACTGCTAAACTACTCAGTTATTATCTCAACATAATTCTGCTGACAAAACCAATCAAAATAGCAAAATAATTTATGAAATATACATAATTAATGTTATCAATTTGTTTGGTAAGTGTCCTCAAAGTACCTTTCAGTGTAAATGCATGATTCAAATGTTTGCAAACACTATTTTATTGTATTCAGGCAAAGCTTCTATTGAAAAACTTTCAGCTATCACCCATGACTGCATTTTAATGATTCTTTTCAGTTTTATTTTGAATAAATTATACATAAGCAGCAAGGCAGTATGCGTTTAATTCTTATATGTTAAACAGTAGACAGACAATTTTCTATTTCTTCCTGTAAAGCACTTAAGGATTGAATTTCTACTTCTGTCAGCTTATTACAAGAATACTGCAAAGAGGAAAACAAATTACTCCTTTTCAGTAATTTCCTCTTACCTAATGGGAGCTTTAAAAATGATGGAGCTTCCCTGAGGTATTGAACTGTGATGGTAACTTCATCGCCAGCATTTCGCAGTAGGTGTACCTGTCAGTGTGACAAATAACAACTACTTTAAACCAAAGAACCATCACTCATGGAAAGCACATTACTGACAATGAAAATAACATTCCTGTTGATCTATAATAAACTCAGTGTAAGCATTTCTGGCTTAGAATGTAGAATAGCTTGAGGATCAAGCCACACCAACAACAGAAAAGAGCAGGCAAGACCAGTGGAACAACCTGAATAAATAATTTGCTGGGCAACCTGACGTTACATACTAGCTGAACACAACTTCCACTAACTGATTTTAAAAAACTGACTTAGGGTAGAAGGGAAATATGTGCTTATGTAGATGAAATGCATTAATTTTGTCTGTATACAAACAGAATGACACATGGAAATATATTAATACATCACATACATCTTGATCTTAACTATCTGGTTTGATTGATTCTGGTAACAAATTAAGCACACTTTTGTGTTTCAAATATAGTCTCGATTTCTGTGTCTTTATTGTCTATATGCATTTGTTAACCAAAAGGGAACATACACACACACATGTATAGAAATGTTTTAAACCATCAGAACTCACTTTGAGGAATAGCATATTACCACATAAAGTTTTTTTACACGCAGAACTACAAATAATATCTCTGATGGAACTCAGTTCCTACTACAGCACAGAGGTATTCCCCAGTTTCATACCTATGACTCAGGAAACAGGTATTGTATTTGGTTTGCATATGGCCTGTACACACAGGGTCTGCACATTCCTGATCCAGTTTGTCAGAAATGGATGCTACAGCTTGTGGCCTCTAATCTGCACACAACCAGATAATTCATCCATCAAGCAGAAAAGTAACCAACTGCAGCAAACTGACTTATACAGATGCATTTGATGCTTTAATATACTGGAAGGAAGTTGGTGGTTGTGCTGTTCCAAACCACTGTTTTAGCACATGCCACACTGGCCAACATCATGAGACACAGGATTACCTCAAACATTTTGTTTTCCACTTGTGTATCTAAAATAATGCTTACACTAGAGATTGATGTATTCGCTTATATGAAACCATCAAGCTTATGTCTGATAGAAACTAAGAACTTTCTTTCATTTTTTCTTCCATCCCATCTCCCCCGCAGTTCAACCTGCTTTTAAATTATTTACTATGAAAATACAACAGCCAGTGCTACCTATTCAACCCCAGAAATCTGAGTCTTGTGTGTTTATTAACAGCTGACTATAACAGAACCTGAGGTCTCATTGTGAGAGAAAACACCATGGAGAAAAATGATATGATCACTGATTTCTGACTAAAATATTTGAAGGTGGTCACAACAGGAGTAATCAAGAATGACAGTGTAGCAAACTTTGCAGGCTTCTTTAAGGTTATACAAAAGCATGTCTGGGCTGCAAAGCAGACCATTGTGTCTTAAATTTTAAGGTGCAAGAAAACTGTCTCCTGAAATCCTCTGCCCCTTATTTCCTGAAGGAAATCTCCTATTTCCTAGTTTAGACATTATTTATTACTCAATAAACACTGAGGATGACTGGTAGCTTTGCTAGTCTCACTCTACTGTTACAAAGACAGGATACCCTATATATTCCCTTCCAAATTAAAATGTCAGAAAGTATCAGGGCAGGGAGAAGTCACAGCCAGAAAAAAATACAAGATCCTGTTACCAAGTGCTGCAGTACTTGTAGTACCATTTTACTTATCATTGCATGGTAAATCTATTAAAAATGCCAACTTTAGTTTATAATCAGTATAGAAAAAATAGTGTTTTGCAAAATTAATAAAAAATTTCAAAACCAACAAATTTACAATGTAGTCATAATATTGTCCTGATGTATCTAATGGGAAGAAATATAAACCAAATAAAATTAATACTGAGAACTCACATTCTTATTCACAACTGCCTTTTCAAATTAGAAAAAAAAGTCAAGTACTTTAATTTTAACTTCGGAATAACAAGAAATAATTTTAATTTTTAATAGAAATTAATCTTCTGCAAACAAAGAAGAACAATTATGTTTTCTCTTAATTACGCAAAGAATGTTTGCACACAAACATTTATTCAAGCAATGAGAGGAGACAGCATGACATATATTGTCTAATGTACTTTTGGAAGACATCTATCAAATTTTACAAAGATAAATCCAAAAATTGTTGGAACAAAACAAAACAGTAGACTAGACACTGTTACAGACTATTCACTTCATTTTTTATTTCAAGTTATGTTTTGAAAAGGAAATAACTCTAATATTAATGATTTGGTTTAAAATTTCCAAGCATCGGTAGTACCTTGAAAGATATTCACACTGTATCATATTCTTCTGAAGCTGCTTAGATCCTTCAGGTAGTGCCTGAAGAGGTCAAAGTGTTGAACACATACTAACAAAACTAAATCAATTTCGGTGATCACAAGAAGATCTTAACAGTCAGAGGTCACTAAATAATGCACTGCTCTGGGATGCTGAAGTCCACTAAGTCCAAAAAAGACAAATCAAGTATCTTTGGGGCAACATTCACTGTTAGGCTGTTGTTGTAATAATATAAAATGAGAATTGCAGAAGTGAGTGGGTTTTGTTGTTTTTCAAAGGTTGATTAAATGCATTTAGTGCAGCTAACTCTGTGTGTGTGTATGTGTTTATGCACTTGTGTTCATATGTATAAAGGAAAAAAGGCTTCAGCTGAAATGCTTGCTTTTCATGCTGGCTCCAGTTTCCAGGTTTTGAGTATCTCTAAGGACATTTATCAAGCCAGGGTTTATTACACTTCTCTTTCTCACATGCATTTCTTAAGAACAAAACAGAGACAATGTTAAAAATATAAGTAGGAGATTCTATATCTAAACTAGCTACAGTAGAGTTTGCAGAGAAAAATATGACTCATATTTTAAGAAAACTAATGACCTTTGTCATCTCATTTTTACTATCAACACCCAGTTTAGGGACATGCTAAATACCTCTATGCAGACAAGCAAATGGCACAATGCTTAGCTGCCGTGCATTCTTTTAAAATTCTGTTTCCTTGTGTTTACTGTGATTGTTCTAAATCTTCAAACATACCTGAAAAATAATATTCACATTGTTCAGAGATTTAGACAAGGTTTTGGCTGTTTGAAAAAGGTTCTGTCTTATTAAGAACAGCAATTAAAATCGAAAAGGAGAATGGTTTTGATGAATTAATTCACCCATATGCCCCTTTAGCCAATATCTATTCTGAGTGCAGAAGTCAAATCATTTCACCGTGGCCATTTAAAAGATTCAACTCTAAAGTATTTGCTAATATCTTGCAATTCATATTGGAAGACCATGAAGCAGAATTAAGTTAGTTCAAGAAACAATGATTTCTTGATACTTTTCTCTTTTCAATTGTAAAATATGGAGCGGTTTCAAATAAATACTTTTGAGTCTTCTCCTCCTTAGCATTGCACTATTCAATGAGCAATAATATCTTTCTAAATGCTTAGCTGGCTAATACAAGACAGTCCTTTGTGTCTGAACAATTTATACAATGCTAGGGAAAGTGACACTCAATGCAGCCTTTGAAAACTTTCACAGATTTAAACTAAACTGCAACTTTTCTTAGTTTACTCAATTCTCACTTTTCTCTAATTTCTGCCTATAATTACAGTAAGAGACATTTTTACAGATAACTTCAGTATCAATTTAAACAAATAATGCTGCTTCTGTATGATCTAAATACCAGGCATTATTAACAAAAAAAGAAATTATTTAATTTTTTTCATTATTGTGTCGATTATGTTTTCTATTTAATTACACACTCCAGTGTGTAATTATCATTGTGTAAACAATGCTTGCACAACTGTCTGGAATATGAAAGATGCTGTTACATACTGTGCGTTGGAAAAGAAATTTTGAGTCAACTCAGTTGTTCCCTGAAGCAATTAAAGTTTAAATAAGTTTGCTTAAGGATAACTATTACTGAAGCATGAAGACCCATTCCTGAGAAAGTAACTTTGCCATTTTCAAAAAATCCCAAGAGTACAGGAGCATTATGGGGACTTCTTTCTGGAAATGCAGGTCAGTCTCAATTGTGATAAGTATGCTATAAATAAAAAGGGTTCAAACCCAGAACCCAAAATTAAAGAACAAATAGTATGTTTTATTGTTAAGCTACTGCATGCATTACTCGGAAAAAGAAAGAATTGTCTCAGTATCAAAATCTCACAACAGACAGATACACACATCTGACTACATGTGATTGGAAACCCATATGGTAAAGTGGAATCAGTATCCATAGAATTGCAAACATTTCTGTAGCAAATGCAGTCCTTTTCAAGCAAAGAAATTGGAGCAGCCTAACCCTGCATGTTCATAATCTTCAACTATACCTGTAAATCTTTCTAGATGATAGTTAAGTGGTTGAGTTTATACAAACTCGAATGAGCACAGATTGAGCTAAAGAGACTAAATGCAGGTTTTCATGTAGCCAATACATTCCAATTTTCTTTGTTGTTTGCTTGTATCTGTAATATACCTCCACAGCTCTTAGAAACAGATTTTATCTGACCTGAAGTTTCTGAGGAGAGAGATCAGCCAAAAACCCCTGCCATCATTTAATGGCAATGGTATAAAATGATGATGAAGTAACTTCAGCTGAAGGATGGGCAATATTTAATGAAGGCTGTCTTATGCTACCAAATGTAAAAACAAAACCAGAAGGTTTTGAAGTTTTTAAACCCATCAGGTTATATGCTGCGTTCTCTGATTTAGAAATTGTTAACAATTTGGACATTTCTTCCTTTTCTCACAACCAACTTTACCACAATGATCTCTTTGATCTATGCCTTCTAGCCTAATCTAGGATTAAAGATAGGAAGCACCAAGAAGGATTCTTGTTGCCTACACATTAACTGCTGAAGTACAAGCTAGAAGACCCATGGAGTGATCAGTTCAATGAAGTTTAAATCAGCCATAGAATTTATTTATAATCACTCATATGTTCATCCTTTCAGAACTGGGGCACCTAGAATACAGAAACATTTCTCCTTTACTAAACTCCTTACAGCATGTAGATGAACATAAAAGCATAATAGGAACACCTATGGATAAAGTTCAGCACTATTTCATAGTAGTAATACCCCTCTGTGTTAGTCCTTAATGCTTTTGTTTCCCCAATTCTGCAGACATAAATGTGCTAATATCATCATAAGCCATCACATCATCTGCAGTATTTTGCACACATCAGAGAGAAATCTTTTTTAGGCAAAATCCATACCTGAAACTTCTGCATACTGTCTCAGGACCATAATCCATGATTCCTTTTAATTTTGCTACTGTACAGGCTAATATTTATTCAGCACAGATCACCATAAAGCATATTATTTTATTCAATACTAAAAATTTCCTGTGACTAAAAATGAAGAGACAGACTACTTTGGGCACAGCATATAAGGATCAAAGGAACCAGGTGTGGATAGGTCTTCATACTGATCATCAAGAATAACAAGGGACATAATACAATATTGTTCCTGAAGCTATAAAGTAGCTTTTTCTTTTCCAACCAGCCCTGTCAAAGACAACTCCCCTCATCCCCCACACCCTTCCCACTGATTTATCCACAGATAGATTACATCATTTTGTTCTTACTCCCTTTTCTGCTCACGTACTTAACCTACCTCTACAGTACTGTTTTGTACAGGAGGGAGGTGGAGAAGGAGATGGAAGAAAGTGCCCCTCTATTTATGACTAGTGTTTGGTATAATTTCTCATAAATCAACATTTATTAATGAAATAAATTGAAATTAAAAGGGTTAAAAGAAACACCTTTTTTTAAAAAAAATTAAATATTTTAAGTCCTTGTCCCCTTAGTAATTACTTCATAAAATTGCAGCTGCCCAGCCACACTCTGCTGTACTTTACCTAAGTGCAACATTTTGTGTCCATAGCTCAAAAGAGATTTTGATTCTTCCCAGAGCTCCTTACTGCGAGGTACCTGAATTCTTCCATCCATTTTAATTATAGTAATTCTGCTTTTGTGCTCAAAGATTATGTACATTGGAAATGCTCATAATGCCACGGTACTTTCTGCTTCTCTAATGCAGAGAATGAAGTTCCTGTAAAATGATTGAGGTAAACAGTAGTGCTGAAATATGAGCTACTTAATTGTGAATACTTTCTTAACATATTTGGAGCTTGAAATAAAGTTGATTTCCACAATTACATTACAAAAGTTCTGTAATATTTTGAGGTGTACATTTTATACAGATATTGATGTTACTGCATTTTTTTAAAAATCTTTCTCTGAAATTTTGCTATCTCCTACAAAAGCACAGTAAAGGTGCAAATGGATGCAAATTCAAATGTCAAAATCATGTTTTAAAGCATGCGAGTTTTATCATTTGCATGTGAAAGACTTTGGAGACCAAAAGTATCCTACAACTTGTTTCTTCCTGAGAAATGTTGCCAGATGCATTCAGTGAGGAAATAATCACAGTTCTGAGAGCATCTGGAAACAATAAGGATGAATTGTACATTCCACAAAGTTTTAAAGTTATATTATAATTTGATGATTTTATGTAGCTTTATTTTTATGCACTGCTGGGATACAGAATACTTATGGCAAATTAGCACCTGGAGAAATGAAATTAGATAGTTTTCATTCAAACTAGGTGAAAAACATTTTTTAATAATTTATCTCACTGTCATGTTAAGTTCTGTTCTGCTGTAACTAAATCTCCATTAACGTAGTTCAGGAAAATTCTGTAGGGTAACAAAAAAAAACTATGTGCAGCAAATGTCACATATTAACATTCTTGCTATTGATGTTTATTTCTGCCTACCAACATAGCAGCAGCAAATTTTCTGAAGTACACAGTAAGTCTTAATGACAGTACACTAAACTCATTAAAAAATGCTGTTCAATAAAAGAGTTTGTTCCCTTCTCCCAGTTCCTGCCTCAGGTCTGATGCATGCAGCTGTCCTGCAGATATACATTCAGCATTAAAAGGTATTTACTGTCCACATAATAGATGACTAAAACATTATTTTAGAACTGACTGAGGCAATGACATGGGAACACTGAGAACTACTACCAAGATAAAGTTAAGAAAGTAAAATCTTCAAAAGATTCATATATTTTCTTTGGTGTATCTGTAGTTCTATAAATATATTACAACACATTAACTAAACAGAAACTTAATTAATTTTTCATGTGTAGAGATTTTCAATGAAAACCAATTTACAGAAATTATGCAGTTTCTTGAACAGCTGTGTGTCAAAAATGCATTGTACTTGAAAGTAACCTACAAATGATTCCAAATCTATATGTTCACTTTGGCTGAGCCCAAATATAAATCTCCGAATAATAAAAAAAGCAAGGGGTCAGTCTGAGATCACTTCAGCAAGCTCCCTTTCAGTAATATTTCTGGGTGATGGATTCTACCTATGCTGTTTCTGTTCACACATCTTTCTGTAAGTGGAGACACTCAGTCTAGAGCACATCAAAACCTTATGTCACTCAAGATACCCTTACTCCACTGCCCAAATTGTCCATTTAAAGAAAATCATAATGGCACCATATTGGGAAGACAATATGTGTAATCAAAAACTAGTGAAAGTTTCTTACACAGAAATTAGTAATAGAAAAATTGATATGTAAAACCCTCTACATTTCTTTTTGAATATCTAATGACAATGTAGGTCAGTGTTGGAAATTAGCTAAAGTAAGAAAACTAAAAGATGCTAAAAGTTTTGGCTTAAACTCTAAACAGAAATAGTTTACTATAATCTAAACAATTTAAACAAACAAAAGCAATCTAAACAATCTAAAGGCAAACTCTGGAAATTACTGAGAAAATGGGAGAGCCATGCTGTTGAAGAAAGAAATCAAATGGTTTCATGACATGCAGAGACACAATCTTCACAGGATATGAGAAAAGCTTAGTTACTGGTTCTTCTGGCTATGGTATAATTGCCCTTCCAGTATAAAGAGAATATTTCTTCTGTGTTGAGAAAAAAAAAAGATTTGCAGTCCAAAGGATGAATTATTCAAGTAAATCATGCAGAGCATTGCTAAAAGTACTGTAAAGCTTCATCTTGGCACCATTAAGGTAGACCTCCAAGAAATGAAGCATACAGTTTGTCTGCATAGAAAAATATTCACTTTTCCCTTCATTTAAGTGATCAAACTCTCATTTTTACTTGTAGTACTTGAATTACACTATTCATTTTTGCTTCTTAACATCATTTTTGTTGTGTGAAAAAGTACGTTCATACCAAAAAGCTTCCCACAGGAAAAACTGCAGAAAATCAAGGAGTAATTTGAAATTAATAGACAGTCTTGGGTCAGAAATACATGTAGGTCTGTAAGGGTATCTATACATGTTAGTGTAGCAACTACCTGGGAAATCTAGCTAAACAAAATTTCCTTTAACTTTGGTCTCTATTGTTGACTATTTCTAGCAGTAATCTTAAGTTTTTAAACCTTCTGTGTATATCAAATAAAAACTTTATTTTAAATTACTCTAAATATCATAATGTTATTGCCTCAAATATTAATGAATTGTATATTCAAATATTAACATGTGGTTTAACCAACAGAACATAAAACTGCAATTTTCACATTGTAAATATATATCTTAATTTGTTTGAAGATTAATGATTTTAATAGCAGCATAAATTAAAAAAAATCTACTCATTAATATGACTATAAGAGATTACTACACTAAAATTTGTAAATAAAAAAATATTTTTCCTACTTGTAAAGTATCTATTTGACATGATATTTTATATTTTTTTATGACTTTATTTTATTAATTCATCACTCTAGCCCTATGTTTTTAATTATGTTATTAGTTTTGATATATTTGTTGAGTAGTTTAGCATTATGTGCCTATTCTAGCTATATATTCTCTGATATTTTTTTCTATTTGATCTCAGTTTTTTCTGATACTATACGGATAAAATTCATAATCTATGTTCCACCATTTGGAACTGAATTCCAGAAGACCACGCAGAGAACTTCAATTCCAAAATAGCTAATGCACAATAGATGATGGATTAAAGGACAAATGAAAATAAAATCTCAGTATCTCAATGAAGATAAACATTTTTCAGGTTCAATCCTTGTACCTCAATCAGCCTAATGAAGAACAAGCTCATCACTGCCAGCCAGACATACCAATGACACATTAACTAGTGTTACAGTAAACATCTGAAGTACTAAATAATAATTTAAAAATTACTATTGACTATAAACTGCTCAAATTCTGAAAATCTAAAATTATTCCCACTGAATGGATTTTCTGTTTTTATGGATACTGTTTATTTAGCAATGTCCTTCTGTGAGAATATTTGTAAATAAAAATAAATAAATGTTTCCAAGTACTTTCCTGGATCATTGAACAAAATTCCAAAGAGATTAACATTTGTGTGGAATACTAAAAATGTATGAAACATATTAATTTACTATAAAATACATGAATAAGATACAGTAAGAAAAAAATAGCATGCAAAACCTAATTTTCCATTTTTGTATAACTAAACTTCCTCTCCTGCATTTTCTAGTTAATGGAAATAATCTGTTTATTAATCCTTGAAATAGGATCAATTTCATACAAACTTACATTTGAACTAATCATGGATTCATATAAAACATGAGAAGTCTACATGAGAGAACCCTGTCCAATTCCCCTTTGAAAGGCAACAGTGATGGTTTTTCATCACATCCACAATTTGCTTATGGTGGAAACAAGCAGGTACTTCTAGTGCATTTCAGCAGAGGGCAGCGTACCTTGGGGACTCACAAAAATCTTCCTGAATCTTATTTTCCTCTTTCACTACGAACAGGGAGAGAAAAGTACCCAAAATGCCAAGAAGTGTGTTCAGCCCTGTGATTACCAGGGGCTGAAGATGCTCAGAGGGCTGGAGCACCTCTCCTGTGCTGACAGGCTGTGGGAGCTGGGGGTGCTCAGCCTGGAGGAGAGAAAACTCGGGGGAGACCTTCCAGACCCTAAAGGGGCTACAAGAGAGTTGAAGAGGGACTTTTTACAAGATAATGACAGGATAATGATAGTGATAGGACAAGGGAGAACAGTTTTAAACACAAGAAGGGGAGGTTTGGATTAGATTTTAGGAACAAATTTTTAATGTGAAAGTGGTGAGGCACTGGAGCAGGTTGCCAGAGAAACTGAGGCTGTCTCATCCCTGAAGTGTTCAAGGCCAGGCTGAGCGACCTGGTCTACAGGGACAGTGTCCCTGCCCATGGCAGGGGTGTTGGAAGTAGATATCTTCACGGTTCCTTCCAAACATGGCATTTTATGATTCTGTGATTCTATGAATCTAACAAACTCTGTTGAATCAGAAAATTGCCACCTCGGGTTTCATTCCTCTTCACAGTTTATTGTGAATATCTTGAAAATGGAAAGTCAGAAGAACACCAAGTAGTACACCTTTGTGAATTTCCTCTTTATCTTTGCTTCCCTCTTTCTCTCTGCTCAGGAGATCTGATTGCTCCTTTCGTGTTCTGCACAGTGACAATCTGATTAGCCATCAGGGAAAGAAAATTAAATTGTGTCTCTGATACACAATATCAAAACTATATTCATCTCTGAATTAACATTTTCTGCATTCACAGTCTCTCCACACCAGCAGAATATTTCTAAAAATAAGCTTAAGTTTCAAGGAAAAGAAATTATTTTCAATTTTCCACACTATTGTATTACCTACTACAAAACAGAATTTTTCTTGGCATTCTGATTTTGAATTATTTATTCTATCCATACCCTTAGCCAGAACTAATGTGCGATAGTTGCAGCTTGAATAATTGTGGAGAAAAAGAAATTTAGTATCAGAAGTTAAAAACAGGTGAGCCAGCTTGTTGTTAAATTGTTGCTGACAGAGTATCTAATTGTTTGGCTTGCCTAGAAGTAATCACCTTTTATTACCGCTGAAGTTAAAGGGTCACTGCCTATTTGGTACAATCAGGAGCAGCTAACTACATAAACATCCCAGGAGGGAAGATGGTAGGTGGCAGACAGAACAAAATGGCCTCCTTTCCTAAAGTTCTCAGATTTTGTAGCCTTCTCTTCCATGTATTAACCCCAATGGGTTTTAAGTCTTTAACACCCGTGAGCCATACGGACCTACAATTACACTTAAGCTTCAGTTTTGTGAAATAAAGGTTTTCTGAGTTTGTGCCTACTAAGTGCTCTTCCTTACATCCTGCAAGGGTGAATCAACAGACATTATAAAATGGCAGAAAGTAAGAGCAAACAGGAGGAAAAGTCTGAACAGCAAGGAATGACATTATGAAACAAACAAAATAAAAAAATGAAAGAAGATTTTTGAAAACATTTCTTAGAGTTAGAATTTAAAAAATAATCAAGCCACAAACAAACAGAAAAAACCCATCAGTTCAACACCAAAAGAAAGTAAAAAGCATATTTGCTTCTGCTCCATAATGGTTTATCACTATGGTTAGAGTAGAGGAGTAATTCAGAATGTCCACCTTTGCCAGCAGCATCACTTTTAGCAGTCTGTGGTGGGTTGACTCCTATTTCCCCCCACTCACACGATGGGAGAACAGGAACAACAAAGGAAGAAAATCTTCATGATAATGACAGTTTCCCGATAAAGACAATTTGGTAACTTAAATAGAGACAAAGGTAAAAAAAAGAACAAATGATGCAAAGGAAATCAGTCACAACCTCCTGATGCCCATCCAGTCTCCGAGCAATGGCTGCTTCCTCCCAAAAACACTTCCCACAATTTTTACTGCTGAACATGATGTTATATGGTATGGAATATCTCTTTGCTCAGTTCAGATAGGCTTTCCTGGCTGTATTCCCTTCCAGCTTTTGGGCCACTCTCAGCCTACTCATTGAGAGGGGAAAAACTGAGGAAAAGAGAAGTGTTGGTGGCCTACAAGCAGTGCTCAGCAATAACAGACACACCAGGGTGTTACTAAAGTTGTTTTAGTCATGAACAAGAATACACCACCATACTGACTGCTACAAAGAAAACCAATGTAGTCTCAGTCTAGACCTAGTACACAGTCCCTTGGATCACACAGTACAATTCATAACCTTGAGTTAGCTGTTTGCAAAAGAGAACTTCTGCATCCAGAATGCAAGCAGCAAGAAATGCCTTCAAACTGTACTGCAGGATGGTGTTTCAGGGGTCCCACTTTGAAGCAGATGACTGAATATATAAAAGACCATGGCTCCAGATGCCAAAAGAATTACTCAATAACCTTTGTCAGACTTCCATTAAGTACATTGCATTATGTTAACAAGGTTGTGTAAACTTGAACCCAGAGTGCATTAAGAATACCCAAGCCTCATTGATGAGTATCTTTTGAATGGAAATGCTGGAGCACCTCTCATTTACCCTGACTGACATTTATAAAAAAGGGCATCCTTTACAGACACAGAAGATGCAGTCATGATTTTCTAAAAGTTAGATGAGTTCTCCATCCTTAATGTCCTGCTTTCAGGACAACTACTCACAACCACTATATTACTATATTACTAGCTTAATATATTGTAACATACTTAATATGTTATATACCTTCTTCAGTGGTGTTTCTGGTTCCCAGACCTTCTTTTTCAAATAATTTCCTTCAAATTGCAAACACACCATATTCAAATAAAGAGGACTTTATCTCAACCATTATTTCATAAAAATGCAGAGACATAATTTAGATAAAAGAAGAAATAATAAATCTTCCATTCTCTCAGGAACTTTGGCAACAGCCCACCTTATCTCATAGAACCAGTTCTTTCCTCTACTGCCTGACACATTATTTTAACCCCATTCTGATCATATTAACAGGCTGTGGTAGTAGCAATTTTGCTTAAAGCTTCTACTGAATTCCTATGTACAGGGCAAGGAGCAGCACTATGCCTTTCTCTTTCATTCCTCATCTCTGCTGTGTTACACTGACAGTTCTGGAGCACTTCTTGGTTTTCACAAACAATCCTTAAGGGAAGTAACTTACCATTGTGTGAGGAGTAACTTTCTGGAAGTTTAAATTTTTTTCTGTGCAATAACAATAGAAGCAGCAGGAGGGCAGTTCCCCAATACACAATAGATTTAACTATGCTTTATTGAGACTGTCTGTAAGAGAGTCAGCTTGATAGTATTAATCAACACCAAGAAAAGGACTGCAAGATCAGGCAGCTGCACTTCATCTTGACCTAGAGAGATCTCCTTCAAGTAATAAAAGCAAGTTTAGTTCCTTTCCCCACATAATTTCTGCCTTGCTGATAAGACTGTCAAAGCCCATGTCATTTATGGTTGCTACAGATGTTATTCTGAGATGCTGTTTTCAGTGAATCAGCTGATAACTGCCAATAAACTGGCAACAGGGGGTAACAATTTTTATCTCTATGGCCGTGCACTGCAGACCAGAAAAGCACTGCATCAAGTCAATGTGAACTGGCTTTGTCCTCATATAGTCCATCTGATAACTGAAGCAAATCAGTAAAACCTGACCACTATTCCATAAATTGTTGTTTCAGGTTAGACCAAACATTGTGGTAAATTGTATTTCAAAGCAGAATTAAATAACTGGAAAAGTCTTAATAATCAAACACATGACAAACCTGATGATAGCACTGTCTTTATAGCAAAAAGGAGCAAATTCATTTGAAACAAAGCCAGAGACAGAACAGTTTAGACATAAGATATTCTGTAGACCAATAAAAAAATCAAAGTGGAATGACTTACCACTTCTTCATGGGTAGCACTTTCTACATTTATACCATTAACCTAAAAACAGATACGATAGGGAGAAAATGATTTGTAATGCAAAGTTAGTTACTGAAATAAAATCAAGTATGAAACAAATGTCTGTGGAAGAAAACGAATGTTTACTGACCTGTATTATTGCATCTCCTATAAATAACATTCCTGTCTGTTCAGCTGTGGGATTACAGAAGGAGTAGATTTTAATTGACAGTAGTACTGAAAAAAATGCTATATTCTCTTCCAGCAATTAGTTTAATGCACTCTTTGTAATCCTATTTGAAACTGATTTGGTTGTGAAAATACCAATGGCACAGAAATCAGTATTCATCCAAAAGAGGTAATAGATAACTAGCAATTTTAAACAAATTAAGAGAGCTACTTTCCAAGCATAAAGAACTTGTTTAGTATGGAATACAAATGTCAATTCCCACTAATGAAGGATTTCATTAAATTATGTGGAAAATATGATTCACACTTTTCATTATTCTTCCACAAAAGGGAAACAGGAGTTTCTGAAACTACTTAGCAATTCCTTTCCTCCTGAACAAATTTACAGGGACTGCTGTAATTAAAGAGGTTGTGACTAGAATATAATACCATTTATAACATGAAGTTTGAGTTAGTTTTTTCCCTAGGAACAACATTATTTCAATCTACAATTTGCATGTTTCCTGCCTTACAGAGTTAATGGGAATAATGTCATGAAAATTCAAACAATTCTCCACAGATAAAAACAATGACATTTTTGAAGTATATTCTCTAACTTTTAAATTTTATTTTTTTTAATTGGAATTTGAGGAGGTTTATCTCATGAAATGCATTAATTAATTAAAAGTAAGGCTCTTATCCTGAAAAGACTGATAGTGTTAAAGAAGGTCTATCAGTCTTATACATGACCTTTAAGGTCACAGCTTGAGGCTTAGAAGAATGTCATCAATGTTAATGAAGATAGTATTATGAGAAATGAAAATAGAAGTGAAAAAAGAAAGAAAAGACTGCATAGAGTATTGCTGATTTCTTCAATTTAGCTGTTGCTATAGCAAATGTACCTTTGTTACAAAATAGTACTTTTTTAAAAAAGAAATTGTTCATCACTCTTTTGGCAGTTAAAAGATGATAGTTCATTAGTCAGTACTTAGGAAATATTTCACTCTTTATTTTAAAAATCATGATACAAGTCGCATTGTAGGTGTTTACCTCACTTCTCATCCTACTTTGTATTTAAAAATATGGATATAATTTGTAATAGCTGGTATAGAAAAGACATTTACATGGAGAAATTTAATGGAATTAAAGCAGTTCAAAGCCATAACAAAGCAAACTGAAGTCGTCTATTCTGGGTACATACACTGGTAGAAGTGCTGAACACTAGCTTGGGCATCTCAATACTGAACTTTTATTTGAGATGTTAGTAATACATACACCAATAATGAAAAATGTGAACAATTTTAAATTCAGTGCTTTTGTTAGGGCCATTGGGCTGTTTTAAAAATGTGCAAGCATCCTTGAATTGGACATAGAAGGAAGAGGGTGAGTTTGAAATTCCAGTTGTGGCAAAGCAGAAAAGGATGAATTCAAAGGATGCATGTCTTGTCCACTGTGTCTGATTGACTCAGAAGTGTGTGGAGAAATTTTAAGCATATTTGTATCAGCAACTTGCTATGGTTTAACCTCAGCTGGCAACTATTTCCCATGCAGTCACTTGCTAAACCCTCCTTTCCAACCCCATTCTTTGACCCCACACCAGCCGGCAGGGATGGGGAGAAGACTTGGAAAAGAAAAAAATACAAAACAAAAAACCAAAAAAACCTCATGAGTTGAGATAAGAACAGCTGAATAATTGAACTATAATATAATAATAGGAATGGAAAGAAGTCAGTGTGTGATAAAACCCAAGAGAAACAACTGTTGCACAGTACAATTCCTTATCCCCAGCTGACTGATGCCCAGCCCATCCCTAAGCAGCAACTGGCAGCTCCCAAACAATTCCCCACAGTCCATATTCCAAGGATGATGCTCTATGGTATGGAATATTTCTTTGCCGTGGAATATATTTTTGGCCAGTTTGGGTCACCTCTCCTGGCCATGCTTGCTCCCAGCTTCTTTTGCCCCTGTTTGCAGGATGAGCATGGGACAGTGAAAAGTCCTTCATGTAGGGAAAGCACTGTTTAGTTACAACTAAATTTAAGAGTGTGTTATCAACATCATTCCCATACTCAATTGAAAACATAGCACTGTACCATCTACTAAGAAGAAAAATTAATCTTATCCCGCCTGAAAACCAGGATGCAAAAGGCACGTGTGAAGAGGCAGAACAGAAGGAGATCATGAATCAAAGCAGTTGATGCTGAGGCTCCTTATATCCATACTGTAAATGTCAGGGATTTTAAATGAGATCAGGCTGGTCCTCCAGTCTAAATACTCTCAAGTGAAGAGAAGCTGCACAAGGAAAATTAGTACAAAAAATTTTCTGTTTTGTGGACCCCTAAGCAGTCTATCCTAGGGGACACCAGTGCCACACCATGATGAACTCCTGCTGCCAGTAACAACTGCTAGAAGCCCCAGTAGGCAGAAACAGACCTTGCTTACAAGTACTGCAATAGTGCCTGAAACTGGAATCAGTGTAGAACCTGGACAACAACCAAACAAGGTGAAACACAGGGAGAGTGTGTCCTCAGCCTCCTCCAGGAGACAAACTGTAGTAAGCCAATCCTCAGATATTACTCTGTCTGTGTGGGGGTCACAGTAGGATTCATGTTCCACAGCAGCAAGGCAGATGTGTTTGTTTGCTCTTCAACAAGTACCAGTAGCTGATGTGTGGGCCACAGATGTGATAAGGAGAGCACATGTGGGCAGCAGCAGTGATGCTCTCCTGAGGCCCTGTTGCTGGAACTGTTGGGTGGTCAAAGCAGCTGCTGCTTTTGGGAAGATTGGTTGGAAACAGCAATATAGGAAAAAGCACAGTAAAGAAAGAGATGTGGAAATGTGAGAGATGAATTTGGAAAGAATTTCTGTAAGAGGTGAAAACAGAAAAATGTAGGGCAAGAAATCAAATCATACTGAACCAGCAAATGTTTGTGTGAGAGCTGACATCCTAATGAAAGAGTGCATGATGAAGATCTGTGGGCAGGTAGGTAGGTATTACCATCGTCCTGGATGATCATCTATCTGAGATCCACTGCATAATGACACAACAGCACAGTAGTTGTCTAAGCCTTCTGAGAATACATAGACTAGTATTCATGCAAAAAAATCTAAATTCTAGACAAAGCTAAAATTATTGAAATAGCACTTTTTAACAGCTCAGGGCTTAAAAACGAAAAGCAGTGATATGAAAAGGTATAAAACCTCATGGAAGAAAGCTGGGTAAATGGAGAGTTGTATCTTGGCAACACAGAATATAATTCCCTTCCAGGGAACAGTGGAGGCTGAACCTTTCCCCCAGGACTGCTGACTGCCAGGTCAGCAAAGACCCATTGCACATTCCACAGGGGGGATGAATATACTGCAATATCCCCAGCCACCTCATCCGTGTTAGCCAACAAATTTTATAGTTTAAGAGAACAAAGCAATTATATCCTGCTTGCAGAGTCTCAAAAAACAATCAAGGCTGTCCACATAAGTAAATGAGAGAAGGAGCATTATGTGTAAACCCTCTATGAACTGAAACAAGCATAGCATTTGGGACAACCAGAGAATTTTCTCTAGAACTGCATTATGCTGCACACTAAGTCAATAAGCTGGACGCCTGCTGTTGCCATCTTGGCTATGCTTGCATGTCTGTGATGAAAGACTTTGGATTTAGCCAATGATCTATAATTTAAAATCAATGACGATTACTAAAAAATACATTTTCCATAAATCAAATTGTAGAGGATGTGTCACTACAATTCAGAATTTACAATATAGTTTAGAAATATATTAGAAACAAAGTGACTGGAAAAACTATTTGGAGCCAAAAAGTCAGTCCTGTTTCTCTAAGGCATATTTTAAACCTGAAGACAATACGTCTATTGATGTTTTCATGAAATCACATTCTCTCTACATATTAAGTAAAATCTTCCACACTGTGGAACTTTTTCCCACTGGCAACATCCTCATATATAAAGGTGCTTATGAAGGGCTGCTCTAAAATTATCAGTCACTATGTGTAAAATGAAGTAATACTAAAACCAAAATACTTCAAAAAGATCTCCACAGAGCATATAACCTTTTTCACCGAAACAATAAGCACAACTTTTTCAGAATCTAGTTTGCCTCTTGAAGATTTACTTGAAATAATATTTTAGTAGAAGTATATTGAACATGCCCAGAAAAAAAGACTAAAAAGAAAATAAGCACAAAGTACTGATAAGCAGAGACATACCAGGCTGTAACAGAAAATGAGGCATGTGTTACAATAAATAGTGCTACATCGCCTTTACTCTTCATCTTAATTATCGTTAAAGAGGTTTGATGCTGATTAAATGCTGTACGTTGATTAAATTCAAAAACACTACTGAACTAAAGAAAGCAGGAGAGAAACCTAAAAGGGCTTATGCTGAAGTAATGGTATGCAAATAATCATTAAAAAATCCTAAAACCTTACTTTTGAGAATATTAGATTTGGAAAACTTTCCCAAATGTAAATGATCCATCATTCTAATCTTTGAAAAAAAAAAATAACCTCAGACAGAGACATGAACTACTAAAAATTCTTTTGCACTCAGTTAGAAGGGAAAAGAACCAGTTAATCTAGGTTTGCTTACTTTTCCTATCCACTAGGGTTGAAGAAGGGCTGTATCAAATTTTACAAAACTTCCAAGCTAATGAAATGGTAAATTTACTGAACAGAGTCTCTGGAAATATTTACTTACAACTAGCTAATTGATGTACATCTCTATGCAGATTTAAGCCTGTAGATAATCGGATGTCTTTGTATTTTTCAAGATTGGTCACAGTACATATTTTCACTCAAATTTTGTTGAATTCCTGAATAACATGAGAAACATACAAGGTATGTTTTTGTCTTATGACAAAAAGTGCTGCTTAAAGCACACAGGTAGCTGCACTGACTTCATGAACCTCTCAATTCACAAGATTAACATTAAATATATGCATAAGTATTTAACTGTATGAAGAAAATCTAAAGGAATAGTTAAGAAACTGGATGAAATTAAAAGACTGGAAAAATTAGTATTAAGGATGAGAAAGACAACTTCAACATATCCAGATATATTTTTCCCCTCTCTTCCGTGAATTGGACATAACTACACTCATGACTGCAAAGATAGAGCAAGCAAGACCTTTAATCTGTGATTTAAAACACAACTATATTAATTCAATTATTGACTGACATTGGATCTTAAATACATTCTTATTAGTATGAATATAAAAAAATTCCTGAATCAGAGCTCAAAATACCTTGCTTTTACTTGTTGAGTGATCTTCAACAGTTGATTAAGATGTTCCTTCTATTAAGAGGTACTGCTTTTCATGGTCTGTCTAGTCTTGAGAAGGCAACAGTTTAAAAGAAATCCAAAATGTTAAGAATGTTCTTCCATGCCTTCTGAAAATAAGTTTAGATATGGAGGCATAGATCCATGAGAAAGAATAGCTTTCTAATAATATAGAAAAATAACAGTGTCAAAGATAATAAAAGATTGATAGAAAATAAGATTAATGCTAAAAATCCTGAAGAAATTTTTAAGTGATATTAGGAAATAATGTCCAAAAATTAAACACGACTCATCTTCAATTGTCTTATATTCTAATGAGGCCTTATGTTCTAATGAGGCAATATGTTCAAAGACGGCCTTGTATTCACTCTTCATCTTCATTAGCACAAGGTGTAACAAATTTTTTATCCGTTCTGGCTTCCTTATAAACCCAAATACCTCTGTTTGCGCTTAACTCATTCTTAATATTGAGCTGACTAGCTCAGTGGAATGAATCTCCAAGGCTGATGAAACGAAGGTGAATACAGAATACAGCTGTAGGGACGAAAAACATCAGCTGTGGATAGAACCATGCTGTGCAGCTTGGTGCAATCTCACATCGTGCCCACCAGCTTGCCCAGACTAGGCTGGGTTACTGTGCTTGGACCCTTTTGGTAACTGGAGTCAACACCAAAACCCAGAAATATACCCATGGAGGAGGTACCACATACAATTTCACAACAAACCATCTTTGGCATGTAAGTGAAACTGTGAAAAGCCCTCATCAAACTGATGCCATGTCCTCCAGATGGTCCTGGATGCAGGAAGCCAGGATGTGATATTTGGACACAGTCTGTGTTTGCAGAGCACATAGTTTTAAGGCAAGAATGTTTCAGTTGCTGAATGTCTGGAGCTCATTCCAGTCCTGCCAGGGTATACAGCATCAGTCAGACTTAACATAAAACAGAAGATTTTTCAACACAGCAGAATGTGAGTTATGAGTCAACTTTTGTCACAGAAGGTGGGAAAATGCATTCAAAATAAGATTTTAATTAATTTTGGCTCTTAATGCAGGTGGTTTTTTTTAAACTAGCACGATGCAAACTAACTCTATTCCACTGGGCTTTATTTAATTTTATTTATCTATTTTCATCATGTCTCATGAGCTGAATCCACTGCTCTGTTTTATCATTGCTGCTTGTCTGACTCCACACATTACATGACTTATGAGCAGAACTTGCAGCAGTAGTCAGATTATTGCAAAAGGTCTCAAAAAATGAAAAGTTGCATCACATGAAAATGTGATTCCTAACTGGATAATTCTGCAACACAAACCAGTACTTTATTGTTTGATGGTTAAACAACCAGAATTTCCAATACTATATGCAGTAAATCACTTGTACATAGGATGAGATTAGATTTCAAAATCCATTCATTTTTACAACCTCCACCATCTAGATTCCACAAACTCATAAAGAATCTTTAGTAATCAAAAATGGGAATACACAGAGAAAGATGTCAATGCATGAAAGCTTGCATACTTTATCCACATAAAGCATCTGAAGTATTTTTAACCGATCTGATGGATTCACTGTAAAACAAATAAACCTGACTGATATGATTCGTTTCCAAGTTCAGGACATTAAGTTACATAGCTCTAAGGATAAAACTCTACATTTTTTTGACTGTAAGTCCACAGCACTATTTGCCCTAAATAAATTGTCAATATGATTATAGCACATATATAAAAATATTACACACCTAGAAACTAATAGCAAATCATCAGTCAATGTGCAACGTGTACAAGGTACTACATCTTAATTCAGTTTCAAACGGAAAACACAAGAAAAACAATACTATATTGAATTACGTTAAAAAAAAAACAACCAAACCAGCCTGAGTCAGGCTTATATAACATTACTGAGAAGTTTCAACATCAATAATTCTTTTCATAGTCTAGGAGATTATCAGCAATGTTGCTAATACTCTGAATCAACTGATGATTTGATGTATGGGTAGGAAAAAAATCCTGGTTTTGGAAGTGAAATTATTTCCTATGAGATAAAAATTACTCTGTGGCTAATTATATCACTTTACTCTTGAATTCATAACTCTACATTGTTTTTTAAAGTTTGCGTTTACTTTTTCTCATTCTGTCTGGCACAGAACTTTTTTTCCTCTGCAATTAACTTCATCAAAAGCTTTGGAGAAGGAAAAAAAGTAACCTTTGCTAGAATGGAAGACACAACCAATAGAAAAAATGTAAAAGGCCAAACTTGGTGATGAGTCATTGGAATTAGCAAAACTTGCTGTTGAGGAGGACGTGCTCAGGAAAAACTCAGGATATTTTTTACTGTGATTTGCAATGCATTGGACATCAGTGTCCAGCCCTGAGTGACCATTTAATCTTGTACTCCAGAAATGTAAAGTTATGCTCTTGAACTGAGTTTCTGTGTATGTTTCAGTGAACTTGTTCAGGAAAGAAGGGTGATCTAGAATAACTTAATTTGAAATTTATAAACACAATGATCCCAGCTGAGAGGTGAAAACTATAAGAATTGTATTTATAAGCACTGCTACTATGGATGTGCTTTTGTGGAATAATGAAATGAAATCCTATTGAAATGTTCATCCTTTTTCAAAAACTGTAGCACAAAATGTTGTCAGTTGATGCTTAGGTAAGTACCAATAAAATCACTTATCCAATTTTTGAAAAAAATAGTACGAAAATGGACAACTAATTATTTTATTTAGACAGCACTAATGTTATAGAGATCTAAAAAAGAAGCAACTGTTTTATTCTATTATGCTTCTAGCTTTGGAACTAAAATATAGTACTATATTTAAACAGAGTAAGGTTGTAAACATGACTTTATAGTGTTGTTATATAAAAGGCATTAAATTTCATTAAAAGTATCACAAATTATCAACCATTTTAGGAAATCAGCTCTTTAGTTACTAAGGAGAATTTTACTCATGTACGTTCAGGCATTTTATTCATGTACAGAAAACAGTAAAAAGTCTGATAAGAAATTGCTTTTTTATCAGGTAAATTATTTATTTCCTAACATTACTGGATAATAAAGCTTTTTTTATTTTTTAAAATTCAGTATATTTGTTTGAAGCAGCAACAAATCTCACTGCTTAACTAAAAGCCACTCTTAAAGCCAGCCAATCAGTTTCACTGTTATTAGTACCTTGTATAATGAAAGTCCACTGATGATTTATCTACATTATGAATACACAGATTTTTAGTACAAAACTTAGTTTTAGATAAACTTGCATCAGTCTCATCTCTCCGTCATGTATAACATTTCCACACATTATATTAAACCTTTTACAGATATTCTATTATATGTAAACACATCTGTATTTTGGTATGCATGTCTGTGTATCAATATATATATTATATAAATGGAGAAAGAATGCACATATTTGTAGAACACTTCTTATTTTCCCTTAAATAATATTACCAGATGTTTTCTCTTGCATTAAACGCTAGAATCTAAGCCAAGAAATGTTGCCTACATGTCTCCTGTGAGATAAATTTAGACATGTTCTCTTACTTAATTTCCAGTTATATTGATACTAGAAGAGCAATACTGCAAATAGGCTTTGCTATTATCTTCCTTTTGTACTGAGTAACAGCACTGCTCCCAGATTGGTGAGATCATATATCTTAAAAAAAAAGATTTGCAGTATAAGTAGGTTTAGTACTTCGTTACCTTCACCATAACAAACATTACAAATCACTCTCTGCAAGCACCTAGGCACTGTCAGTCAGACCATACAGCAGTGAATTATGATGTGGGGGAAAAAAATTGCTTTTCTATCCTCTGCATCATAAAAGTTAAGTACATCAATAGATTCCCTCTGTCATACTTACGTTTTTGCAAGTAACTTTAAATATTTTGTTTATAACATAACTGGCTTACTTAAGTAAAAACTGATTCCTGAAACTATGAATAACTACAGTACTATATAAGTAAATAGCATAAATTACCTGCTTGGTCTTTAAATATTTTTGATATGACGACAGGCACTTTGTGCTCAGCACCACCCTGTAAGAGAAACATATTGACCATGAGATCTCAACACTGAACTGGTCATACTGAAATTTAAAAGAAGAAAAGAGACATTACCCATACCTTTATGCTTAAGCCCAAGCCACCAACTGGTTGTCTACGAAGTGTAACAGTTCTGTGCTTTAGAAAATTGTAGAAAAAATAAATTTAGGTGAAAATACAATATCTGAATCAGCATAAAAGATGTTCCTAGGCTCTCATTTACTTAAAAAAATAATTTTTAAAAGTAGTCTAGAATCTGACGAATCAGTTCTGAAGTATCTTTCAACACTGATTTATAGGCCCTTAATTAATTCCTCATCACAAAGAGCAGAACTAGTGAGTTGTGTATTCAGATTTTAGTATGCTTTTCCATCTCTGAAGTGATATTCTTCCTGAACAGAAATTTGTACATACTTTGACAAGGGAAAACTATATGAAGAGCTCAGATATGTGCATTTTCATAGCTATCATGCATGCATATTAGTTCTAATTTTTCAACCAAAAAACCCAATGTTTTCTAGTCCACATCTTCAGATCTCTATAGGATTTTTTTGTTGGGCTTTTTATTTTTTTAGCAGCATATGCTGAAAAACTTCTAGTGATTGTCTGTTCCAAATGTTTAATTTTTTTCATTTCAGATCTAAGTGCATAAGGAAGATAAACCTTTGTCAATATTTTTCTAGAGAAATCTATCATATGTTTAACAGTATGCTGAATTTGACGTTTCAATAATGTGTAGCTCATGGTGTCTGACAACATAATAATAGCACTTCATCTGTTGAAAATAATTATACAGTTGATGGGAACTTTTTTTGGAACATGCTGAACACTAGTGGATAAAATGCCATCTTTAAAGTAATTCCTAAACATATAAGATAATATATTTTTTTTCTTTTTCTGTACATTAGAATTTGTATATAAGATTACTCTTATCTGCATACTTTCTGTCTGGGTGTTTTACAGTTTCACTGATCCAGATAAATATATTTTTTTATTTCAGTAGCCAAGACCATAATCTTATAATAACTAGTTATTTTAATATATATATAGCTTTTTTTTTTTTTTTTTTGGTCACACTCATCATGCTAGACATATGTTCATATTGACTCAGGGGAAAGCATAACAAAATAAATCTGGAATTTCAGTTTCATTTTAGGTGAAGAAAAATTATCCATATGGTAAAAAAAAATAAGAATAATTTAATACATTTTCAAAATTGCTTCTGCTCCCATGTATACTGTACTACACTAGTCTGTGCTAAAAATGGAAAACTGCTGCATTATAAACATAGTGCCTTAAATATCAAAAGGTTTATATGATTCAATTTCAGCTGATATAATTCAGTTTCCTTGAAATCCGTGTTAATGTAAATTTTTTCATAGGTTTTTTCTTCATTTGGAACTGTATCAAAACTTTTAATCAAAATGATCACACTTGCTGACAAAGTTCAGATCCGATCTGAATCAGAACAAATCCCTAACTTTGAATTCAGTGACTCGTTCCCAAGAGATGCTTTACAGGAACTAATGGCTGTCTGCTTACTTAATTCTTGTTTTACTCCACCTATACTTACACCTTGAAAACATATTATCCTAATATATCTCGTCATGAGGAGACAATGGAATAAATATTTCCACATTTAGGTTGCTTTAGCATACGTACAAATAGAAATAGAAATACAAATATAGAATAGAAACAAATAGAAAGCTGCTACGTGGATAGCTTCAGCTATTTTATTAAAAAGACAAGAAGGGTACTACTTATTGGCATCTTATACTTTCAAATAGAGTGAACATGCATTTTTATATCATTGATAGATAGCCCTATGAAGCAATCTAATTGCATAACATTGGTATAATCTTGATATTTTTATTTTAATAGGGTACAGTATTGCTTATTGCAGAGATTAAAATATTCCTATTAAAAGAAGGTATTAAACTCATACCTAAATGATTCCTACATAACAGCTTATAAATGCTATGTTTAAAAATGCAAAAACTTTCTTCTTTTCAAGTTGTTCAAATTGCAAAGGAAAATGCTAAAAGTTCAGCATGATTAAGTATCGTGATCAAGATCATTTACACAAATTTATTTCAATTCTATGATCATATATGATTTGCTATTACTAGAAAAGTGTAACTTTCGTGCCCTGTTGGGCTTTCCCAAGGAAACATTAACAGCTGTTGCCAGAAAAAGGACAGTTGGCTCAGTAGACTTTAGGTCTGAATCAGTCCTGAATTTGTTATGTAAGCACAAAATTTCCATGACTCTGAAACTTGGACAGAAGCTTTGCAAGTAATTGTGGAAGAAAATTCTACTCCAAAACATCTTGCCAAGACTGAACAGCAATATTTGTGGAGAAATAAAGAAACCTATATTTTTGTGACATTAATATCATGCACTTATGGAGCTGAAAACCCAATGTGTATGGCTCAGTCAAACACACAAACAACTTATTTCACTTTTTGGTTGCCTGCAGGCTAGATATAATTTTTTCTTTCCAGACGAATTTATTTAGGGTTTTAGAGTAAAGTGAGACAGATATTTGTATCAGTGTTTAAAAAAACCAAAACACAATGCTATAGTTGACTGTGCAATTTTATTTAATTACAGCCAAGAAAAACTCTTCAGTCAGTCTTACTAAGTATCAATCTGAATACAAAGTTGAAATTAATTTTTTAAAAATTAATCTTTTTTGCTTTTTAACTAGAACTTTGTTTTGTTTTGTTCAGTAGTACCTACAGTTTCTTGAAACGCTTTATTCTCATGGGCTCCAAAGCACTTGATGTGTACTCTATAACAATCACTCAGTACAGGTGTGCTACCATACAGAAACAATTATGGACCCCCCATGGCACAACAGCCTGTTTTGTTTCCTATTTCCAGGAGATTGGAAGACAAAGTAGTACTCCACATAAAATCTCACAGTGTATTTGAACAGACAGAATGTAAGTAATAAAACGGTAGTTGGCAGGATACCAATATGAAATACTCCTATCTTTTTGAGACCTTTTATTGTTGCAAGCTGTCAACGGGCAGAAAATTTCAGGAACTCCGAGAATGATGTCAGACAAGGAATATATTGAAAAACAGATACAACAGAAAATTTTATAAAACCCATATAAGACAAAGACACCATTTAAAAGAGCACTATGTCAACAACTGTATAGAGAAGAGATACTTGGTAGCAGGTACTTATAGCTAAATAGCTAAAATGAATAATGTAGCTGAAAAAAATTCTATACTTTCATTAGTTGTGAACTGAATGACACTTTCAAAAGTAATGGAGAGAACTAAATGGTCAAATACCCATCTTTTAGGTATGAGATAGCTCTACACATAAGTCTTACTAGATTCTGTTGAAAAACAATGACTTAGTAGAATAGTTTATCTCTGGGAAGGTCTTTTATGTCTTGGTATTTCATCATATGAAGTGATATGACTAAAGCTTAATGGGCAACATGAGAAGGCAATGGCAGTGTTTATTTCTGTTGCTGTGTTTTAGGAAGAATTTGTATCTACCTGCCAATGCCTACCTAATATGTCACTATTAACACATCCTTAACATCCAGGACTGGTACTTGTGGTAAGGAATCTCTCATTAGAAAAAAAATATTATATATATCTGTCTATCTATCTTTCTGAATAATGTACTATGAGGATTTCAGGAGATTCTGCTTGAAGCACTTCAAAATCATTGATATAAAGCGACATTTAAAAAAAATTACACAGTATGTACAATATTAAAGGACACATATTTATGTATATGTGTGGCTTATATGTGATGCCTTTCTTTTATCTTGGTATGAGTACTCACACTTAGCTGGACTCTTTCCACATTTCTGGGAGAGATTTTTTTTCAGGGATATTTAAAGTGTCTTTTGCATTCTTCTGTTCTGTTATAATTATCAACATTTTTTTTTAAGCTACTTATTCTTCCTATCGTTAATAATAAATTTTTTTCTATCGTGCTGAGAAATACTCATATTTATTTTGTGATGCAAACTTGTAACTGTTCTCAGGTTGGCAGCAAGACAAGCATATGATCTATCATAATAAAGTTCCTAAGGAATTACTTGATAGCTATCTTCTAAGTATCTAGGTCAGCTTTCCAGAGAATGGAAAACAAACAACAAACAGTTAAATAATGCATTTTCTCCGTACAAGTGATCTTAGTTTCAAAAGGAAGACTCTTAATCATTCACTTGATGCTTCAAAAAAGATAGAAAAAAACCAGAGATTGCTCATTATTAGCTTTTTTTTTTAAAAAAACCCAAAAACAACATTTTGAACTAAAATACCACACCAGCAATGGTAGAACAGTCACTGGGAAAACTGTAATATTAGCAGCTCTTTAGAAAGAAATTTCCTTGGGTTAAAAAAAAAAAAAACAGAAAAAAAAAAAACCTTTTAGATTTTTAACAGATCTGTTCTTTAGAGGTTTTCTAAAATAACATTCTTCTGTGTCCTTATTAGCATCTGAGTTATAAAGGAAAAGCCATAGAAATCTCATCAGGGATTTAAACAGTATTTTCAGACACTATTTTTTTTAATCAACAAAACCCATCTTGCTGCTTTTCTTCTTTATTCAACTACTTTGCTTCATTCTAAGACACAGCTTGCAAAGCTGGAACACTGAGTACCCAGCATGCAAAGACTTTTGTTATACTAATTCTATTAGACTTAAATAAGCCTCTGAGGAGTCCTCTTCCAATCAAGATGTCATACACCTGCCTTCAAAACCTCTTTGCCTGACCCTTGACCAATTCAGAGACAAATCAGGCCTGTGAGAAGGACCAATTTTGATGAAAAACCAGATGGATTTCTGTTCTTCTTCTTATAAAAATAAAATACAAAATAAAGGAAAGAAAATGCTTATGAAAAGATGAGAGACATAAAACTGTGGACTGTCAACAGAAGGATGAAGCAATATACATGGATGAAAATCAAAGAATATTAAGGATGAGGTACTGTATGGAAGTAATTAATTTTAGCATCCCTCTCAGCACTTGTGAATGCATCCTGTCTGGGCCCCTGGACTTGTGGATGTCAGGATTGCCTAGGTGTTCTCTAAAACAATCCTCCTTGACCAAGAGAAAGTCTGCCTTCCAGCATTTAGAGGTGGAAGGTTACAATTTACTTGCTGCCCTGCTTCTTCTTGCTCTGTACTGAACTTCACAATCTCATGGTCTCTGCAGCCAAAGCTGCCCCCAGCCTTCACAGCTCCAACAAGGCTCTCCCTGTGTTTTAGTGAAGGGTTGAGGAGAACACCATTCCTTGTGGGAACCCCCACTACCTGTGTCAGGGAGCTGCCACCAAGGCTTTCCAGGATGCTCCTGGGCTGTTGGCTGTGCTGCCTCTCCAGCAGTGTCAGGCTGGTTGAAATGCCCCACAAGAACCAGAGCCTGTGACTGTGAGGCTGCTCTGAGCTGCCTGTGCAAGGTCTGAGCCCTCCCTCCTCCTGACCAGGAGCCTGCAGCAAACACCCACAGCAGTGCCACCCTTGCCACTCTGCCCTTTTATCCTCCTCTGCCCTTTTATCCCAACTCATAAACACTCAATATCTCATCATCCACTCCAAGACTGAGCCTGATACATTCCAAATGTTGCCTCACATAGAGGGCAACTCTACCACTGTGATTCTGATGCACTCATACATTCTCCTCTATCCTTAAAATCTGAACACCCCAAACGTAACACGAAGTCAATGAAGACTTGCTTAGAACACAAGAATTTGCCAAGTCTGAAGATCTGAAATGTGCCATGATGGAATTATTGCATGTTTAGCACATAAATATAAATTATATAAATATTTATAAACAGTTATATAGAAAATTATTTTTATAAATGTAACATTATATTTAAAAGCACTGGAAAATATTACTTCCCTAATTAGCTCCAAATCCAGAAGGATTTCTAGAGATACTTAAAAGTAACTTGTCTACTGTGAAAAAATTGAATACCAAAAAACCAGCTGATTTTACACTATTTTTCTATATACACCTTGAATTTAAAAAATCATGTTTTCCTCTCATTACTCTCTCATCAAGTCTAAGATTGCATGAAGAAGTGAAATGGGCTGAACTGCCATTAAATTGCAGTAAGCCAGGTATAAAATTTCTCATCGAAGGTGAAGCTTTCTCAGTGCTTAAAAGTAGCACTTAAATGAATGGCAGATGACAAAACATGAAACAGGAATAGACCTAGATGATGGTAGTAAAAGGTATTTTTTAAGTAAGAGTCTTTTATCCTTGGGAATAATCTCTATTGCTGACAGTCCAACTCGTCACAGTAGCTCTAGTGATCACTGATGTCTTTGCCATTCCTCAGTGTAGCTAAATATGCACAGCTGCAAATCCCATCCTCAGTGTTCCTCAGGATTAATGAATCTGTCAGAAAAAGGGAGGCTGGTAGCAAATACATCCCACAAATGCTGTCCCATGTAAGTGGCTGGAGAAAAAAGTATTAACTCACGCAGAAACAGAACTTTCCTTTACAATAATTTTCCATTCAAACATCCCACCTAAGAGGAAAAGTCATTCTACACACAGTTTTTTTTTCTCCTCCCATGTGTTTGAGGTGAGTACAAAAAGAAGGCAAAAGCTATTTCTATTTTTGTTGCAAATGATCTACTTTGATGAATGGCCATGTGTAAAATAAAGATTAACTATGAGTATCTGAGAATGAAAAAGTACAGAGAAAGGAGAATAAATCAGTAAGACAATGTGATCTTTTACGACTTCTATAGCATTGACTTTCAGGTTACAATTTTCTATTAATATTTTGAATCATATAGATCAGGGATAAAAATTATTCTCTTTAACCACTTGAAATATAAAGCATTTATCTCTGGAATTTCTGTCATGCAACTGTAATTGTAAAACTTACCAAACTCAGTGCAAGAGAACTACCAGCTATTTCAGCCTGATTTCAAATTCTGCTTTTGACCTCCTATGCACTAGAAATTTACACACAGTAAAAAACAACAATGTTAACAGTGTTTTTAACAATGTTAACAACAGTTACACCAATTAAGTGTAACACTGTATCATGTTACACTCAATTTGAGTTCATATGAAATGCTAGTTGTCCAGAAGCTTTTATTTGGTTCAAAGTATAATGCAGAAAAAGTGAATTATGGCCATGAAGACAGTCTAATCCATTTTTCTCATTAGAGTTTGACAACAGAATCCTGTGAGGACTGCAGATAACACTTTCAGAAAGGGACCTTCGGGAGGTTTTTTTAAGGGACACAAAACCAGATCAGACCTTAAAAATTTAGTTTTCATAGTCTTCAGTAAGAAAACTTAGGGAAAATAAGGATAATGTTAACAATGTTTTCCAGGAAAGGCCAGCTTGGCAGGACTGCCCATTCTTATTTCTGAATATTATGAGGCAGAAGTGTCATACCTAGAGCCACGTAATAATTTGCAACTTTGCAACCTAAATACTTTGCAACCTAAATTACCATCTGAATTGTACTTGAAATTCACTTGCTTTCACACATTAACACTACATCTACAACCAGAAAAAACTGTCTCTCTTTGCCACAGTGTTGGTAATCACTTCTTTCTAGGCTCTACCCATTACTGTGATCATTTTGTATGCAGTGGCTGCACATCCCAGCTATGCCTCCTCTGCAATGTCTGTTACTTTCCAGAATTTATTTCAAAATTCAATTCCTTAAATATTTTCATAGCTTATCTCCCTGCCCTGTTTTCCATCAGGAAATACTATTTAGGGTACCCATAAAATGTAGGAGGAAAAGGCATGAAAATCAACCCAAATCTTGCTACTATGAGGCAGACTTGGGTTGTTGGGGTGACATTTTGTATTGCTTTTGGTTGGAGTTTGAGAATGTTGGGTGGGAGGTGTACTGCTGTATTTTTGGTGTTGATCAATACATACACTGATTTGATAGAGTGTTTTGTCAGATGCAACGAGCTTGTGTTGATTCAATCAAGAAGTAACCTAGGACTATGTAGGATAGAATTTTGGGGTTTTGTGTATGAGATTCATACACAAGGCATTTAAACACCGTTGAGTCCATAGCAATCATGTATAATTATATGCATAGACACTATATACTGAAGTCTCATTGTATTTTACTATGACTCCTGCAACTACTTTGCATAAAACTTATCAGCATTACCAGCAATGCCTGGTGAAAAAAAAAAAAAAAAAATAGCAAGCTGTGTTTTCTCATGCTTCTCAGTGAAGCAGAAAGTATATGCAAAGCTGATGAACGAGGCTTATACTTATCTCAGCAAACCAACCAGAAGTGGACATGCCTGTCACTAATCAACCTTTCTGAACATTTTAAAGAGCAGGTCATGTTCCACAGAATTCCATGGACAAGTACAGAATGTTTCGAATTGCTAAAAGTGATTTCAAATTATTTTATGTGTGATATTTAAAATTTATGTAAATACTTACTGCAGCAGGAATGAAATATTTACATATTATAGAGACAAACTGTCTAACATACTCATATATGCACACACAGACACCCAATATATGCTTTTTTGCTTCTAATTCTTAGCAGAGTATCATAAACACACCTAATAGTGCCAGATTTTAAGTTTGCATGACACATACAATATAGCAAGCAGACAGAAACACTCTCCCTTGGCCCCCTCTGAGGGCCTGCCATGAATTGTGCACTCTAAGAAACACCACAAAGGTTAATGAAATTGATTTTACTCAGTTAAAGTATATGTATTCCAAATTCAAGAAGAACACTATCTATACGAGGAAATGAAATACATTACTTAGGGATGTTGAAAACCTAGACACCCTTTTGCTCATGCAAAATGCCACCTATTTACCTAGTGACATTACCAAATGGTCACACAGAAGATTCCTCTATAGCTTAGAGTCACCCCAGGCTTTGAAATGCAGCATAACTGAATTTTGGTTAAAAAAAGTACCACATACGTGCTGGCACTGATTAAGCTCCATCTGTGCCTGAAAGAGAATTACAGTGAAATAAGTGCCTGTCAAGTGTTCTCTCAGTCAGCTCAATGCCCTTGAACAGACATCCTGTCTGATACACAAATGAAGAAAACTTTGGCGTATCTGTTTACTCTTCAAATGCTTCCACTAGGAAATACTTTTCCCATTTCTCTATTAGTTTAATGGCCCAGCAATATTTGATGGAAGAATGCTTTAATTTTGGTATTTATAGACGTTTTTGCTTCTATTAAGATTATAAATATCATAATAAAATATGTATGGCACTGGTCAAAAATGCAGTTTTTAAACTTATGAATGTAAGAAAGCACAGAAGACCCAACAACTTGTATTATTATAATTACTCGTATTTCCATTACCCAATAAAATCTCTTCCACTCCAATACAATAAGGTGACCTCTGCAAAAGACATTAAAGTGCACAGTCAAAAGCACAGAGATATAGAAGCACTTACATTTGCACTGTGATCACTTCCACTAACACAGACGACATCTTGTTTTTGAATTGTTAATACCTCTTTTGTAAGCTTCAGCCGGATGTCATAAGCATTTTCAGATACTTCATCATATAACAATGCAATACCAGTTTTAGTCTGCAAAAAAAGAGGCACACACAAAAAAATTACGAATATGGACATTTCATAATTTTGAATAACAAGCTCTATCCCGTTCAATAAACAAAAAGCGTACAAACGAGCATTATTTACAGAAAGCAGAAAACTGGTTTACTTTTCAGTCTTAAAATGGATTAGACCTAAAAAGCCTCTTTTGTACTGGAAAATACAGGCTAAGTGGACTTTGAAATAGACATTAATATGCAAAGTGTAAAAAATAACCCATTAAAATATTTCTCCACTGTACTGTTCCACAAAGAAATGCTGCCAATTAATGATGTGTTATTTGACTTTATTTATACAAAGACTTATGAAAATGTTCTATAAACAGATAGGTAAGTATAAATGTATGTGAACACATTTTCCATTTTTAGCAAGGTGTGGGGAAGTGAAATATTGTTTCTGTCTTAAAGATGTTCGTTCCACTCTGTCAGAAAAAGAACTGTACCCTACATAAAAGTTGCCATTAAGATACAGAGTTCTGTTACAGTAGAAAACTATGTTTTCACATTGTAAAACACAGAATTAAACCCAGTTGTTACAGAATTTATTTTGTTTAGGATAAATGAACATACATTTCGTAAGTTACATCATGACTGGACTAATAACTAGCAAACTCTATAGGATGGTCAACTATTGGGTATAAACAATGTTTTCTCCATGAGTAGTAGAAAAGAAACTTTATTTTAATTTCTGGTTTATTCACTTAAATCTCCCACTAACATTCAGTCAGATATTTTCTTAAACAAAAACTGTGGTATTAGGACTTCTTACAGCTATTTGTTAAAGTATGCAGACAAATGAAATTTCAGATCTTTTCATTCACTGCACAGAAGACAAAAACACCTGTTCTGAAATTAGTGATCATATTTAGAAGTACTATTTGTTTATTAATTTGTAATGCATATTACAGAATCATCACAGCATTGCACTTTATGCAAGTGAAGAAAAATCAAGAATGATTTAAGTTTTAGCTGCAATATTTGTTTTTAAAAGATTTAAAATAAAATTGTTAATCCATGTTTTCTTAAATGGTAGACTGTATAAAAAACAGTAATGGAATTAAAGAAACATGTCGTGTACTTGAGGGATTTTAAAATTAAACATGAAAAATTAGCTTCATAATATTTCCATTTCTATGAAATTAAAAGTTCTGTGGTGATTGTCAATAAAACTTTTCAGTCTTTAAAAACAGGATCTGCTTAAGCTTAAGACAGTTAAATTTGGGATAGCTCTATGCTGCAACTGAGTGTCAAAACCTCCCTTATAGGAGAAATAGAAAATGCAGCCTAGAAAACAATTAAATTTATTCTGAATTATATACACAGCAGTTGCTCAGGTGAATTTTTCATGTAGTTGGGCTTTCCCTGGACTCAAAGCAATTGTCCCCATGTAGGTCACTTCTGCCATTTAAGACACTGAGCTATCCTAAGACCTCTGAACATGCAAAGCTGACACAGGCTTTTTAGAATATCCAGGTCTTTTTCTAGCTGGAGGCAAGATCAGATTTCCATGTTCATAATGAGATACAAACATTAGTCATGTCAGCAGACATCCAGATGTAGGTATCTTCAGCCTGTAATGGATGTCACAAAAATTTACAGTGCAGAAATCACAGAACAGTTTGGGCTGGGAAGGTCCTTAAAATAATCTACTTTCAACACCTTGGACTAAACACCTTCCACTAAACAGGTTGCTCAAAGTCCTTTCCAACTTGGCCTTGAATACTTCCAGGAATGGGACACCCACATCTTCTCTGAGGAATCTGTTCAAGTGTCTCACTATCCTCACAGTGAAGAATTTCTTTCTCATATGTAACTTAAACCTACGCTTTTTCCATTTAAAGCTATCCTGCCTTGTCCCATTACTGCATACCCTTGTACAAAGCCCATCTCTGGCTTTTTTGCATCTCTGCCCTTCAGATAATGGCAGGCTGCTCTGAGGTCTTTCTGAAGCCTTCTCTTTCTCAGACTGAAAAACTCTATTCCCTCATCTAAGACAGCTGTTTAGAATCTGTCCAGGCAGCGATGAGCAACAGACACCTCTGAAACATAAATTCAGAGCTTTTCTGATCTCTTTTATCCATCTATCTAGAAGGGAACAAGTGAATCATAACTCTCTACTTTGAGTTACAAGGTAAATATAAATAACAACTCAAATATAAGTGTCTAATTGTGGGCAGAAAAATCTATTCAGTATTTGCTGGGTAAGTCTAAGAGAAAGAAAGTTCAGTCATGGTATAAAGCCTTAATCATTCTCACTTGTTTGGAATCCAACATTTCTTTATTTTTCCAAGATTTTGAGTCTTTCCACCTTTTCAGCATGTGTGAATGCCTTCTCAATACGTTTTTGTGAATGACAACATACGAAAACTATGCCAGTACCATCTGCCTAAAAACCATGCTGCCAGCAGGAAGTATTTCCAAACAGTAGAACTACAGCCTTGAAAAACCACTGTTCCCGAATTTTGCTGCTGTTCAGATGTTGTGCATCACTGTCCCACCTGGACTGGTGACCACTGTTACTTTTGCTGTGTACCAGAGCATGCTTTACAGAAACACTGGAAGAACAGAGCTCTGGAGCACTCTGCATACATCTTACACCCAGAACAATTCTCTGGCTATAAATTATTACATATGTTTAGAAGAAACACAATGAAAAAAACTCTGAACTATCATTTGTAACAGATGATCAGGTAAAAAGTGAAATATGCAGAGTGACCTATTAAATAGTTTAGCATTTTCCATCATGCTATTTCAACTGAAGTCCGACTGAAGCTCATCTATTACTGTTAAAATCCAACACCTGCATTACACTTCATCTAACTCCTGATGTGATCCAAGATGACATGCAGCAATACCTTATTTTCTTTCAGAATCAATAAGATTCATTTGGATTTCTCTCAGCCTTTCAAGTCAGCTTTTTTTAGACCATTATAAATGGCTTTGAATCAAAGTTCAGCACATTCCCTTGTTCTCTCTTTGTGTTAAAGAGATGGGATACATAACTCCAGTGGGCAAATCCACTCCAGACAAAAGGTTTCTTCAAACAAGGACCTTTAAATGAGAACTTAGTCTTTGCATGTATATGTATATCTCACATTTTAACTAGCTATGTTCATCTTGATTTCTCATTTAAAAACTGTCTATATAGTAGTCATTCTAAGTAATTGATATCAAATACTGAGGACTGAAAAGTCAAAATAACTCTCCAAAATTATATAGACATCATATGTTTTGTAATAAAAAGCATGCAGGAAGTTCATAGGGAGTTGCATCTCAATAGGATTTCAGTGCATACATTGAGAGCTAGAGGAATACAAATTTAAATTCACTTGGGCAGAAGAAGAAATTAAATGTTGATTTTTATATCTCTGACAGTTTTCTAGACACTGGCTTCAGGAAAAGGAGTGTGTGGGTGTTCATGTGCATGTTTACTATGTGGTTGGAAGCAAAGATCAGTAATACAAGCATCACAGTAGCTGTGACTTTTAAGAAAGCATAAACACTGCTCTCTTTTTGAAAAAAAGAAAAAAGACTGAAACCTACTTTCTCAAACCATCTCAAAACTGTCAATACCACAGAAAACATTCCTCTCTAGAGGGAGCTAGAACGACAGATGAATCCTTTTATCAGTTTTATTGCTGACTACTTAAGAAGGTCCCTAGCCAATGTTCTTGCTTTAAAGCACTCCCTATTCAGTATAGTGTTTTGGGACCCTACTCAAAGTAACATGACTCTTTCAATGTGCTGCATCTGCAGTCTAAAGCTCACAGCTGCAAATTGTGTTTCAAGGTAGGTATCCCTACAATAAACTTCAGTCCTACTGGCATAAAATACTTCTCTTCACCATTGTTTTATTTTAAAATAGCTTGCAAAAAAATTCCTCTGCATTGAGATACATTTGTTCTCCAGCAGAAAACACCATTTGCTGATCTTAGTCCTTAATAAATACATGCCTGTCTTTCAGGGCACTGAAGTTCAATTTTATCTGCTAAAATTAACTCATAAATAACCTTTTCTTATTTGTAAATAAAATTCTTTTAGCATGATATTTGAACTTTTCCCATTGAAACAACACCACATTATATTTCCAGAATATTATTTTATCAGCAACATTTTTACCTCACAGGTCTAGTGATAAAATTTTCTGATCCAATTTCACTTTTTAAAATGAAATTAACTCTGTTGAAACTACATATCTGTATTATACTTATAGTTGGGATACTTGCTGAAGACACTTGCTGAAGAACTAGAGTCACTGATTTTTATCCAACATCATTTAAGATTAGGAAGAAAGAGAGCTTCAGGTAGTCTTACATAGTGCCCTGAGCACTAAATTACAGTTGGCTCACATCTACTTCAAATTTATTTATTTATTTGAGAAATTCAAATTTAAAATATCTTTTACTAACATAAAGAGATTTAAAATGGGATGAAATATAAAGGGAAAAATAAGCACAAGGTGTTACACTATAGGAAGAACAGTCATCTGTATGGAAGAAAAAAGCTCTTCTTCACCATGTCTCAAAGAATGGAAACAGGTATGTAACACTGAAGATTGGCAGAAAAATATGAGCATCAATATTTTGTTGTTGCAATAAAGGAAAACACACTCTTTCTTCATATTCTTTCCCAGTGATTTTTTCTCAGTCTTACAAGACAGTACCTAAAAGTAAAAATAAAAGTACAGTTCTTTAGTTGGGTAGTAGAGAAGGTTCCTTAAATGTGCTGAAGGTGAGGGAACAAAATTTCATGGCCATGAAGTAATCCATCACCAGTGTTGCATTTAATACATCTTAGCATATTGTTTCCTTTTATATAGTATTATGTCAGTGTTGTTTCATGGTTACACTACATCAAAGAGGTAATGAGCTGAAAAGGGTCATGAGAGAAACAAAAAAAATTAGAAGTGGTCAGAGATATGTAAAATAGGATGTGTAAGTGATTCAAGATAAATTCAGGTTATTTATTTAATTTCAAGACAGCATATATGAGAACATAGTGACAGTTTTACATACTTCAAAATTTATTACAAATACAGCAATCAGGAAAAAAATAATTCAGAAATCTCCTCCTTTGAATATATTCCGGTTACGAGGAAATGGAAGTCCTTGAACAAATTGCTTGGATAAATTATGGACATCCACTGCTAAGGGATTCTGAGAGAAAACTGAACAAACATCTGCCCAAATGGTACTGGTAATCCTCTCTCAGGGCAAAATCCCAGAAAAGAAAATCTCATTTAGATCTATTTCACACTAATATTCAAAATTATGTGACTTCTTGCATATGAATGGACTTCTGAATCCAGGAGAAAACCTGTTTGGCTTTACAAGGACACCTGGACTGATCAACTTGCAACTGCTATAGGATGGGTGAAAAATAACTATTAAGGTCTGAAGCAGTTTATCACTTAGGGGCCTTGCTAATGGATGAGTGACATTTACAACAAACTTCGAAAATAATAATGATTTTCACAGCACTTAGTCTGAAAGATGACTGTATCTTAATAAAAAATGTGCCCATGTCTTTCATGATGAAAAGATAACTCCAGTCTTAAGGTGCCTTGAGTAAGAACACAAATAAACACTTTTCAATGAACCAACAAATGGATAAGGCAGTAGACAGTGAGAGAGGTGCCACAACTGTGGAACACAGAGAATCAATCAGTGATTCCATTAGCACCATAAACACACAAAGAACCATTCAGTAAAACGAAAAGCAGACAGAAATCAATTATAACTTGCTGAAATCAGTCATACAGAGCTCCCTCACAGAGGATGTTTTTTTCCTGTAATTACATATGGAGTTGTCCTTATTCTCAACTTTAACATATTACAACTTTTACATCTAATGAAACTGTTTCACAAATGCAGAGACAAAAATACTTAACCTCAGTACTCCTTCCTTTAAGAAATTCTGATTTTAATGACAATGAAGCCATTAAACTGTAAACATTAGACTATTTGAAAGATAGGTTATGATTCTCTGATACTATGAGGGTGAAGGGTTCTGTGAACAAATCAGAAGAACTATCTTGAAAAATGTTGTGGAGAATAAATGGTATGGATTTGTCCCATATCTCAGAAAAGTAGTTCAAGACTCCTGTATTAGGAGAGAAAACATCATTTTACCATCACATGTAGGAAGGGATCTGGAAAGGTGTGAAGCCCAGCCTCAAAGCAAGGCAATTCTGTGACCAGCCCAGCTGAAAGCCTCTAAGGATGGAGGCTGTTCCCCACTGCTGGCCAAGCAACTCTACTGCCTGTCCATCCTCATGAGGAAAGGCTTTTCATTTCAAGTGTCTCATTTCAAGTTCTGTTTGTCTCTTGACCACTCAGACACTATTACAAAGGGCCTGGCTCCATCTTCTTGATCTCCTTGTTGACATGGAAAGGCTGTGTTTAGATTCTGATGAAACCATCTCCTGGCTGAACAAGCCCAGATCCCTCACAGGGAAAGTGCTTCCAGCCCCCAAAAGCTTGGTGGCTCCACAATAAACTTTCTCTGTATTATCGATGCCTTTTGTGTACTGGGGGAATCTAAACTGCATACAGTATTCTACATACATTCTAATGAGCACTGGGGAGAGAGGGAAAATGCCTCCCCTTGGTCTCCTAATCTTCCTAATACAGCTCAGGATAATGTTCACTTCTCTGCTGCTGGCCTAGGTATAACTCACTACTCATCAGGAGCCCCAAGAATCTTCATATGAGCTGCTCCCCAGACAGGCAGGCCCCAGTCTGTATCATTGTCAGGGGCTCTTCCTTCCCAGGTATAGGATGTGGCACTTGTTGAATTTTATGAGTTTAGTTTGTTAATTTATTTAATTTCTTAGCTGTCTGTTAGCCTGCCTAGGCACCCTCCAGTTTGGTGTCATCAGCAAACCTGAAAACTAAGCCCTCTGGCCCTCTTCTAAAATGTTAAAGAAGATGGGTCACAGGATAGACATCTGAAGAATACCACTTGCCACAGGAATCCAGAGAGAGGATACCCCATTAACCACTACCCCCAGTCTGAGCATCAAAACAGTTGTCTATCTACCCATCTAGATGGAGGCTATGGCAACAAAATAGCAAACAAACATTTATTTCTTTACACAAAAATACTGCCAATACAAATAACAATGTAAATAACAGACTGATTCTTTGTTTTAAGACATAAATGCAGAAAAATGATGTTAATTTTAAAAATTCATTATAAAATTATCATGCTTATTACCACTGCAGGTAAAAATATCAGAAGATGATATAGAAAATATCTGGATGAGAGCAGTATCAGGTATCTTTCTTCTCTAAAGTACTACTTCCCACTCTCAGCAGTATCACAACCATCCAATTCCAATACATCCAATACAGAAGGATGCAGCAATGCCCTTACATCCATTAGGCCCAGCAGTCCTGCCCACTCCATCTCATCTCACAACTCCCCTTTCCCCTCCCCATGAAGCCCCACTCGTAGTCCACCAGCAGCTGCTCCTGCCTCCCTTCCCTAAGGAGAAGCCCTGCAGCTGGGAAACAGCACCAACAGCAGCACTTCTGCAGGTGATGAAACTTGTGCCTGCCCAGTGGTCCAGCTCCTACACTACTGCTCGTGTCCAAAGGGAAATATTTCAAAGTAGCTTGAAGGGAAATATTTCAAATTAAGGTAAAACCAAGTTAAGTATGAATTTCACTCCAGCTGGAAAGAATGTCAATGTTAATTTTTAATACTTAATTATTTTTAGTATCACAAAATCAATGAAACCCCCACCTCTTAAACTAGAATAATATACAATCAAACTGACCTAATAGCTACCCAACTTTTATGATGTACTTGGAATATACACAGCTTCTTTCAGCTCCTATTCAAAATAAGCATACCCATAAGCCAAAAGCACAGGAAATTACAGGAAAAAAAACACAACTGCTTTATAGCCTCAGTAAGAAACTAGTAAGAGTACTTATTTTTATCATACTGTTTTTCAAGACTGATATCAGATCATGCATTTTTATTAGAGCTGTAACCAATTTCATAGTTTCGTAATGTTCACAATCGTTTTCAGTGAAGAAAATCACAAATTTCTGATATCTCCTTTCAAAAAGGTGATCCATATTCACATCAAGGCCAGTGGAATATTATTGGATGGACACCATTGATTCTTGTGTAAGTCCATTAAGACTAAAGATACTGAATTAAAATGCACTGTAAATTTTAAATACACACCTTGATAAGAATCAGCACTAGAAATAAAGATGGTCGAAATTAGATATTTAGAAAACCTTTGAGTGAATTTTTCCCAAAAGCATTGATTGCATCTGAAATATGCACCTTCAATAGTACTATTTTGACAAAGATTTTTCTTTTTCTTTGTTTTTTTTTACATCTGCATTTTTTAATAACAATGTTATGGATTGACATTTTAATATACACAGTTGAAAAAGGTGTATTAGCATTACAAGTTTTTAGAAGATTTTAACTGCAGCATGACAATATCACTTTCTAATAACTCAGAGCAGTTTTTCCTACATTTTCAAGGGCGATAGTCAAGGTAACAGAAGTTTGAAAAGATGTTCTCAATATATAAAATATAAAAGCATATCTTGTTGCTTACATCATAATCTCTTCAATGGTCAAAAATAGCCTTAGGGATACATATCTGCTAATGACATTAGCCTTGCAAGAGAAGTGATTAACAGCTGGCTCACAATATCTGTGATCCTAATCAGTAAGCACTAATATTTTGTTTAATTAATGCAAGATCAATACATCATGAGCTAATTAGATATGATTGATTGTTGTCATTCTCATACACCTCTCAAAACATCAGACACAAATATTTGAATTCTGTATTGCACATTTGAAAAATGAACTTCCTGAATGTCATGTCAGAATAAAAACTGCCTTCTTAAAAACTCTAACAAATGCTAATAGGGACACATGGTTAAATATGTTCTAATATAAATTCTAGCCCAGAAAATTTCCAAGGCTCAAATTATTAGAAAAAATGCCTAGTTTTATTTTGATTTAGATAGTACCTTTAAGTAAATGGCTTAAGAATAAAACTTCAGAATATAAAGATGCTCTTATGCTTACAGCAATTTCCTACCAGTCAAACAAGAAAGCAAAAATTTCACACTTCAAACTAAACCACTTAGCAATAGCTGGAAAAACCCTACAACATTCCCTTTGGAGATTATTTAAGAAACAGATTATCAGAAAATTAATGTGATTATTTCTATTGCTGAGACCATGTATCTTACCCTGGTGGGGCTTCAGCTGATTAATAAATATTCTTGTTGTTATATCAAAATGCAAACAAAAAACGAAGAGCATAATAAAAAAAAAACCTCACGCATTTTCTTAACCTACAATAGCCAAGTAAGAACAATATAAAGGCATCACTTTTTTTTTTTTTTTGGAATACCAGATTTTGATTCATCCTGCTCTTGCTATCCTTCCCCTTTTGACTGATACAGGTCCACCACGTTCATTTTTTTTCAAGCTTTTGCTTAACATTGTTGTTTGTTTGGTTTTTGTCCTGTTAAACTCTCGTGTTACTCTGACAAAACCAAGAAGAAAGCTATATCTAAGTGTTTAATTCCTGAATAAGGTGGAAAATAAAACAGGTCCAACTAGGAAGAAAAGTACTAAAGCTTTCTTCAGAAAACAAAAGCAAAGCAAACAAACAATAACAAAAAATAATAATAAATAACCAGTTTCAAGATCTTCAGCAGTTATCCTTCACAAATCAGAAGTATATAAAGAAAATAGCACAGAAAAACAGGAAACCTAGGAACAAATGAAGAACTTTTGCAATACCCAGTATCTGAAGAAAAACTGCAGGTAATATAAGTATTGAAAATTCAATTATTTATTTGAATTCAGACTTCAGACAAAGATTTCTTAAAATGGATAATGTGTATTCTAAACCACATTTTGAAAGTGAGAAAACTTGTAATCAGAACTAGCAAGGGGAAATACAGATTCAACTCTAATTTTTTTTAAAAATACATGGTCTGGGATGAAATATTTTTGCAAAGAAAAGAATTCAAAGAATTCAAAGAAGCTCCTGTTTTTAAAGCATATACAGTCTAGTCTGATTAGCATCAAGACAAACAAGATCAGTGCTAAGAAAACAAAGCTGGAACTGGAGCTAACTCTGATTTTGGCAGCTGCATATAAAACTTGTTTCATCTCTTTCTCAAGCTCAATAATTTTCTGATTGACAACCAGTAGATGCAACTGACTGATACACAGGCCCTGTAACTATTTGACTTACGCCTATGGAGGTGCATTTACACATTTGGATGTATGTATCACAGAATGAAAAAAAAAAACTAGGAGAGGAAAATAGGTAGGAAACAATCAAACATTTCTGAGTAAAAAGGATACAAAAGTAAGATGCTTGAAAAAAGAGCTGGACATTTTAAGGGTTTTGATAAAATGTTGCCAAAAAATCTGTATTTCAGAGTGATAAATGTGCAGCAGAATTTAATTTGATCCACAGCCATCTGCCCAGTGTCATCTCGATGCTGCTAGTCACAGAGCACTAGACTGGCACAGAATTTGACTGGCGCCACATGGAAAGTGTCATTCCCACAGACTGGGGGTGAAGCTGATCTGTGTCATGGGCTGCAGACCATGGCAAAGGTCAGGGAATGAGCTCTGACTGCACTCACGGGTCAGCAGGGCACAGGGAAGCTCTGGGCTCTGCCTCGGCTGCCTCTGCCAGCGTGGGGCAGCAGGCAAGCGAGGCACAGCAGCACCAGCTTCTCTCAGCACATGTTGCAACAGCAGAGAGTTAGGAAAAGAGAGCTCCTGCATAAAATAAGCAGCAACCAGTGCTCAGCAAGGCAGAGCATCAAACATAGGTCAGCTGGCAAAGTGACACCAGAATTTTTAACCCAAGGGTTCGGGAAATCTTATGATAACCCTCCTGTGCCAGAAAGGTATTCACCAGAACAATACAAGCAAACTCCTATCACTGAGCAATGGCAGGAGAAAAGGATGGGACTGAGGGGATCTTTAAGTTCACAACATGGAACCAAAGAACTAAAACAGACTCAGAAACAGACAAAACCCCTGACAGTTAAAGGAAGAGAAAGTAGAAATTTTAATTGTTCCGTTCCAGACAACAACAACAGCATCATGAAGTCATACCAGTACCATGGCAAAACTACTGTCAGGTTATCCTAGTGGTATTCCACAGTGGAAAGGCCGAAGGAAGTAATGTCCATGAGTGCACAAGTGAGTGCATCTTGGTGATGAGACACTGAGAATACAAATTCCTTTGTTACCTATATTTGAAGCATACTTATGAAAGACCTGTGTTCAGAAAAGGTACGTGACCTTAAATACACTATTAACAGTTTCACAGTTTTATGCAAATATACAGGTCAAATTTGCAGGGTAAGAAACATGATTGCAATTTGTGACGAAAAGCAGGAATAGAGGTATGGATGTGAAAAGATAGGAGAATAGTTCTTGGTATAACAAAGCTTAGTTAGGGAAAAAGAAGAGGAAATTTAAAATAAGAAGAGAAAACAGTAAGAGGAATTAACAGTAATAAAGGGGAAAGATAAAATTTAAAGAAAATTGATATTAAAAGAAATTTCTATAAATTGTACGCTTAAGAGTAGCTGCCCGCTGACAAACATATCTATCTTTTGCAGGAATGATTTCCAGAGGTTACTAATCATAGCAGAATCTGACATATTAGCTCTACTCAGAGTACTAAAAATATGTGTTAAAAATGTAAATAAAATTTACAAAATCTGTGTACAGCAACTGTGGTATCCAACATTTGAAAGTGCAGCTAAACAAGAAGCCATAAAACATAGTGGTGATAAACAGGATCCTGCCTGAAGTTTACCAGTGCTTCTCCCACAGCGCTCAGGGATGACCATTAATGGAAACTGTGCTTTGGAATTCTATTACTTCCTTCTCATCTTGTGCCAGCCCAAAAATGGATGAGCCAACTTAATGGTCACTGATCATTGTTTACCTAATCCCATTTTCACTGCCACACCTATACTTATGTGTGTTTTGTATCCCTTTTACATACTGCCATACTTTCTATTAGCCCTTTTCTGCACAGTGGAAAACAAGAAAACTGTTTTTCTATGGAAGTGTTACAGGGATAAATAGTGAGAATATTACTGTTTCGGTCTTTCTGCAACATACTGGTTTCAGACTTAATTATTCCTACAGCTGAAATTTTACTGCGCTTTCTTTTTTGTTTTTTTTTTTTTTTTTTTTTTTTGCAACGCCATAGCACACATAAAGCAACACATGTCAGGATTTTCTGTTTTGCAGGTAAATATTTTTTGATTGGAAGGGGAAATACTGGGCACCTCCTCTACTCTTAGAGTCTCTTGGTTATATGAATGTCAAAGGCTTACTTTAGCCTTTGTTATCCTCCTTTGATTTCTGCACTACAGGGATACATTTTTTGTATTCAGGTGATTCTCACTGGTGTTCATGGGCCATTAAAAATCCTGGGAGTAATCTTAGATAATGTCCCTCCATTGCTTGTACCTGAAACTGAGCTATTACTTTCTTTTTATGAAAGAGGAACAGCATTCTAGCACAAATGCTCAAAAAAATCCTAGGGATTTAATTTTAGTCCCTATGAAGCTGAAGTCAATTGAAAATTCTCAGTCAAGTCAGGCTTTCATTGTAAAAATAATTAGTTTAAATTTTGTCACAAATGTTGACAGCTTTTCAAGTTGTAACATTCATAGCATGGTTATTACCATAACTATAAAAATTGATGTAGAAGGACATATTTCAGGATTCTTCAGTTTTCTTACATAAAATCCATCTGAACCATTTTTTCAACTGCTATCAAGACTCTCCAAACTGTGCTGATTTTCATACGTATTAAAAATTCCTTCAAGTTTCTGAACAAGCAAAGGGTACATTAACAAATTATAAACATATGCAGTGTCGTCATTTAGAAATGAAAATTACACTTAAAAATATATATAAGTAGTATCATTTTAAATTTGACTATTTCCAAGGCAATTTCAGAATAACAAGGACCAAATTATCTACTAAACGCTTCAAGTTAATAGGATGAAAATATTTGTTAATAAAGAATGAAGAAACACACAAATGAAGCCTTAGTAATTGTGTTTTTAAAAAAAACAGTGAAAACTGAATATAAAAATGAAAACATAATCAGATAGTAGAGGAACCTTTCAAAAAATTATCATTAAACAACAAAATATATTTCTATGGAGATGTTTCAAAAAATTATGAAAGAGAAAAAAGGAAAAAAAGAAAACAACAAAAACCCGATCACAATTATACTGAATAATCTACTTTAAGATATGCAAAAAAAATCCATATTAGTAGCCCTCTTTATTGCTTGTTTTCCTGATTGTGCTGGGATTTGCTTTATTTATTTAAGAATGATCAATTATTAAAACAAAAAGAAATTTGGACCTCTTTTTCTAAAATCTGATTGTTATTATAAGCATGGAAATGTTAATCATATTCATTTTTCTGCTCTCACAAATTGAGGAGTTTTTTGTTTGTTTGAGACTGTACACTTAAAAAAAATTCTCAAACTTACAGGAAAACATTAGGACAGAAACATTTTAGGGCTAAAGATGGAAGGGGCTTCTGGAGATCATCTAATTCAAAGCCCTGTCCAAATCATAGAATCATAGAATGTTAAGGGGTTGGAATGGACCTTAAAGGTCTTCTAATCCCAACTCCTCCCTCCATGGGCAGGAACACCTCCACTAGACCAGGCTGCTCTGCTCAGGATCATGTGCAATCAGGTTTTGAGTACTGCCAATGATGGAAATCTTGGATAAACCAATGTGGGACCTTTTCCAGTGTCTGACCATCCTCATTCTACAGAATTTCCTGTGTTCCAATTTGTGTTCATTGCATCTTTCAGTGGGCACTTCTGAGAACCCTCTGGCTCAGTCTTCACTGCCACCTGGAAGTTGGGAATTTTTCCACATTGGTAAGACTGCTCCAAACCATCTCTCCTTCAGCTCTACAGTCACAGCTCTCTCAACCTCTTCTCATATGCCAGATGCTCCATCTCCTTAATCTGTTTGGGTCTTTGCTGGACTTGCTCCAGCATGTCCATATCTTTCCTGCAATGGGGAGCACAGAACTGGACACAGGACTCCAGATGCTGCCTCACAGGGCAATGCTGAGCAGAGGGGCAGGATCACCTCCCTCCACCTGCTGGCAATGCTCTGGCTAATACAGCTGAGAGAGCTGCTGTCTTTAGCCACAAGGCTGCATTGCTGGCTCAGTTCTATTTGGTGACCACTAGGATCTGGTCCTTTTCTGTAAAGTTGCTTTCCACCCTGTCAGCCTCCAGCCTCTACTGGTGTCTGGAGTTATTCCATCACAGGTGCAGGATGCTGCACTAGCCTTTCTTGAACTTCATGTCAGCCTATTCTCCAGCCAGTGGCAGTCGCCCTGAAAGGTAGCACAGCCATCTGATATTATCAGCCAGTCCTCTGAGTTTTGTACCACCTGCAAACTTTCTGAGGGCTTTCTCCATCCCAACATCCGATGGGTGATGACTTCACAGTCATGAAATAGTAAACAGCACTGGATCCATTATTGATTTCTTCACCAATGCCCTAGTGACCACCCTCAACTTGGACTTCATGCCACAGATCACAACTCTTTTGACTATGGCCAGTTTTAAATTGCACCTCCCCATTCATCAAGTATATACTCCATCATTTGTCTATGAGGGTATGATGGGAGCCAGTATCAAAAAAAATTGTTATATGCAAGATAAACTCCACTCTTAGACTCCCATCTACCAATCCAATTACTTCATTATGGATGACTGTGATGTTGGTCAGGTGACATTTCCCCATTATAGATCAATGCAGAGTACTTCCAAACACCTTCTTGCTTATCACATGTTTGGGAGTGGATTCCAGGTAAATTTGCTCTATTACCTCTCCAAGGATCCACGTTTATTGCCCTTCTCAAAGATATTTAAGACTGTAATGTAAAATGAAGGATACAGCAGTCAAGAACAAGATATTTCTCAATTAGACGTACCTGGGGCCCAACAACTCCTACTGACCATTTCTCTACTTCATCAGCAGTGAATAAATGAGGAAATTTGGGAGTCAGATAACAGAAACCTGTTCAAGTTAACTTACAGTAAAATTCTGAAATAAACCTGCAAGGAGACGCAGATTGCCTAGTTGCTTTAACATAGCACAAAAAGGCAAGTGTATTCTCATTTTTTCAGCCAGGTGTCTCTACATAAAATATGAGCATAGAACATATGGAAACAAGCCTGGTGTTGTAAGCATATTCTCTCACACTTTAAAAACTTGGTTTTGGAAACTCTGGCTTGAGGGAGAACTTAGAACAGCTTATTTAGTATTAGGCAGTAATGTTAAAACAGATGAGGGATAAAATTTCAGGTTCCAGGGCATCCATGTCAGTGGCATCTACCTGATGAACTACTTGCCTTTCTGACAGACGTTTATTTACATATTTTTAAAAAAAAGTTTTCAGCATAATTGGGCAGTTAATAAAGGGTTGGAAAAACAATCATAAAAGTAAAAAAAAATTTTAAAATATTTCAAAACATCAATAAAAACAATAGGAATACTTTTTGCTAGCATATATCTTATAAAATGCAATTTTTAGTTAAATAAGAAATTATTGAATTGCAGTTAAGAAATTGATTTTTCATTTTCTATTATATGTGTTCAACATAGAACTGGAACAGTTAATTGATTTTGAACAGTTTCAGTGCCTTTTACAGTCAAAAGCAATATGAACAAATCGTTTAAAAGTTATGGAGATAGAAAAGGGATTACTAATCCTCCTGCTAAGTGGATTTACTGATTGCACATTGTACACAATAACTAGAACCTTAATTATGGGCCAAAAATCCCTTGTTCTGTCAGTTCAGAGGTACAGAGATAACATAGCCCAGATTAATCACACCAAATTCTAGGTACTTTAATGAAATCCCTAAGATAAGAACATATTTATACTAACCTCCCTGAGGTTTCAGTGAACAAAAATAATGATCCCCAAAGAACTCAGAGATTAACCTCCCTTTGAAGGTGCCTCTCATGCAAGATATGTCCTAAAGCAGTATCACGAAAGAGAAATCATGAAATATCAATTTTGGGTAAACACTTCCCATATATTAGAGCTGAACTATAGGGAAGCTTTTTTAAAAAAATTAATCCATTCAGAGACAAAACTTACGAAAACATAATTTGAAATAAAACAAGTTATGACGAAATCAGAAGTTGGCATTATGATCAGATGATAAACAAAGGCCAGCCTCACCACCAAACAAGAGGAAATGAATAAGACAGAAAGACGCACAAAACATAGACAAAACTAGCCTTTGTTTGAAAAGGTGAAAAAGGGCAGAAAGAGCAATGAATGGAAAAATGAAGAAGAAAACAATGATGTCTCACAGACTGTTCATAAGTCACAGGCGTCCCTAGCTCAACTACTTTATGTTCTCTGCACATGGTATCCATCTAACTTAGGTTTGTCACAGCTGAACATTCCTAATTGTGAAGATCAGGTAAAGAGGACAACAAATAGTTTTCACTTTCTTCACACATGTTCAAGTCATATATACTTTATAGGGACATCTTCCCAGGGCAAAAGACGAGCTGTGAACCCAGTTATCAACCCCAGTTAAACAACCAGAACCACTGCTGGTTCCAGCAGTGCATTTTCTCCAAGCGTATGTATTCAGTGATAACCTTATCATAATTCAGAAATATATCCCTGAAAAACTTTAGCTGGAGGCAATGAAATACAAGTAAAAACTTGAAGTCTCAGTACTGTCCCAGCTGTGTCATGCCATCACCAGCATCATAAACATACAATCCTAGTGCACACAAAAGTCTAATTTTTAAAACTATCAAAATTAGCAAATAGGCATACCTAATGTGTATGCAACTGTTACCCATAAATACAAATAACCAGTGGCTACCATAAGTGTGGCTGATATTTTTAGCTATAAAGGCTTGCTGACATTTAAAGGGTCTGTTCCCAGAGTTTTTCAAGAAATGCATATCATAGCATTATACAATTATATAACTACATAATTCTAATTTTGATCCTGAATTTACTTGTTTAACTTCCCAACTTAATATATCCAAAGACGCAAAAATGATGGAGTCAGATGTCCTAAGTAAAAATGACCATTCCCTGAAAGATAAATTATCCCTTAAATTAAAAAGTCTGTTTAATGCAGCAAGTTTCCACCTTGACTCTCTCTCCTAATATCTTCTCTCCTGCTTTTCCTAACTTCTCTCTACCAAAGCATTTCTGCAGATGTCTGCATAGTCACCTACACCTACTCCAACATAAGTTGCCTCTGGTCTTGTTTGCTTGCTTGTTTGGTTTTTTCTCCTTTATAGTTACCACAAAATGTCACTGCCTTTTTTTGCATAAAGTAGATTTTCCTTTGGGCATACTCCCAGGAAAGGTCTTTCAACATTTCTGACTCAGTCCTCTCCAAGTTAAATTAGGGATAATTAATATTTCATGTACAAAAAGCTTTTTTTTTTTTTTAATTGGAACATTATTCTGGGGAATCACGTTAGGTTTACATGTGAAAAGCATCCCAAATTATTAAGTAGGCAGAAATAAAAGTGTGAGCATTCTTCTGAATATTTAAATTTGTCCCACATGAATACAGAAATAAGTTTTCCTTTTATAGTCTGCGTTATTCATATCATTGGCACAGAATTCCAAAACAGGGCAGCCAATTCACAATACAAGCAGGCATACTCCTAATTATTTTTTCCCCACTATAATGCTGAACTTTTTACTCTGCAGTACTTAGACAGCCTCAAGATTGATATTTTCCTACAGGTTTCTCCCAGAGAAAACAATGTTTTTGTGTGTTTATTTGATATCCTCCTATTGTTTTCATACATCTTGAGATAGGAGTAGTATGGAGAGAAAAAACTGAGCAAAATGAGACAAAGAAAAGAACATCATCCCTACTGAAACAATAACATAGCCTACAGCCAGGGATTGTCACTTTTTCACGGAGAAGAAACTGACAGAATTATTTTGGAAGATATTGATAACACTTCAATGGGGGTAACCTTCCTTAAGATGGCAAATCCACCCTAGCAACACAGCCAAAGGGAAGTAAAGATCATATCTAGATCTTTAGTGGAATTAGTGAGTTTAAGCTGATTATTTTAAAGAAGCTTATGTGACTGGGAAAAATGAGATTGCAGTAAGCAACATATATATAGACACAAATAGTGTTCTCCTACACTACATGATTTCCATTGTGAATTTCAATAGTCAAAACAATTCTTACACCAGAGACTGGAAAGAATACAGATTTAGACTACTGAAAAAATTCAGTGCTCTGCAACCTGTTCTCAAATTAGAGGGAAGACCAGCAATAGGACTTGCCCCTCTATATTTTTGTTATTTTCTAGGAAAACATTGCTTTCCATTATAAATTGCTCTCAGTCACCAACAGAGAAATTACTGTAAGTATTTTAAATTATTCTAAAACTTTTAAAGAAATTATTTCATTACTAAAAGGCACTGCACATTCCTCAGGACTTAAAACATCACTATCCTATTCCAAAATATGATAGTGTGTCCTAGTTATTTACTGGAGAATAAAGAAGTAAGTTTTGAGTGATTTCTCTCTACATTCATGCTAAGGGGCAGAATCCCCTCCCTTGCCCTCCTGGCCACACTGCTTTGGATGCAGCCCAGGTTGTGGTTGGCTTTCTGGGCTGCAAGTGCACACTGTCAGTTCCTGTCCAGCTTTTCATCCTCTCTCAGGTGCATCCTGTCTCCACAGGACCTCATCCTTCAGCCAAGTCAGTCTTTCTTAACATCAACTGTGCACATTTCCATACATAAAGATGATGTAAAATGCAGTGTATGGTGCAGACAGAAAGCCTTAGCCCTTGCCCAAGTCCTTGGTCATCATCTCACAAAAATAATATAAAGACATGGCATAAATGCTGCATGAATATCTGAATTTTGCAAAGCAGTCTCATGGATTTATTTCAGTAGCTTAATTATAACATAACAGTAGCTTCCTGGGGTGGGTCAGACAGGAGGTCAGACTGAGTGTGTGTCAACAAATGTATTTTAAAGCGTTTTAGGGGATTAAGTTAAAAACAAAGTGAGCATCATAAATTTTAAATAACACTAACCATAGTAAAGTCAGGTTTTACAGTCAAGTAGAAATCTTTCCATACTCACACATAAGCAAATTTGTAAAATCACTACAATTATTTTAGTTCTTATGTGGATACACATAATGGCTAGAATGAAGAGCTGTCACTGTCCTAAAAAAATACAACAAATTGAATGTATTTACATCAAATGGGAAAATAGGGCTCTCTGTAAAAAATAGGTGATCTAACAAAATAGGTGACCTGTCAGTGATTCAAAATTTGCTCAAGATTGAACTCAGCAAACCACTTTAGTACATACCCAGGATTTAACAAGAGCACCACTGAAATCCAGTTCTACTCCTGAAATCAACAGTTTAGCACAGGCCACAGTGCCTAGCCAGGTGTGCCACACATGGGGACCCCACCTCGCTCCACCTGCAGGATCTCAGGTGGGCTTTTGGACCATGACAAGCCCCAGCAGACTGTGGGAAGTGGCAGGGGCACATGCAGAGTGGGAACAACCACACCTCCAGCCAGGGATGGAAATGTGGTGTGTGTCAACAGGGATTGTTTAGACATTTGTCAGTCATAGCAGCATTGAAAGGATAAGGACAGACAAAAATAAGCAAATCTCAGAACCAAACTGTACTTATGGAAGAACAAGCTTCATGCTAGAGAATATACCCTCTAAAAATACATGAGTGAATTAATTGGCTGTAAAATACTTCAGAGTGTTCAGAGCCCCTGTTCTGTAATTTTGCACTCCACTTGATGGACTATTCACAAAGCTAAGGTCTAACAGAGAGAATAAATGAATAGAAAAGGGGAAAAGAACATCAATGAAAAATGCAAATAAATGGCAGATTACCAGCCTAACAAGCACAGATGTGAAAGGTCAAGAGAACAAACGAACTAAAAAATAACAGAATAAGTGATAAAGTAAGATTAAAGCATATCTTGGCAAAGTAGCCATTCAAGATAGAAAAAAATAAAAATCCTGAAAGATAGGAAAATCATTAGAAATCAGCAAAAATCAGACTTCATAAATTGCAAAAATCTGAAAAAGTAAAATAAAACCAGAATGAAGATTGGCTTTTAAAATTATGACAGTTGTCATCAGAGAGCAGTAGAGTGCAATTCACAACACTTCAAGCCACTGATGTTAATTAACAAATCATGGAGTAGCAGGAAAATTCCAAATGAATTTAAAAACACAGTGTTGCCCTTCGATAAGAAAATAGGACATCCTAGGTAACTACAAACAGATTAGCAGCTATTATATACAAGTAAAATAATCATCATGCTCTGATATTAACACATTGGAAACAAAGTCACCAAAGTTAAAGGAAAACCAGCTTCTTGAAATGGCCTGTATTTCTTGGAGAAATTCACAAGTCAGTTTGGAAAAGTGAGTACATAATGGAATTTATTTATTCTATACATATTGATAAATTTGAAAAATCTGCTGTGACCTGGTGAATCAAGCGGTTCCATGAGCAGCTAAATGATCTTTCTTGGTTTTACAAATTTCCGTCCCATATCCTCATAAAATGCCTTTTTTTTATGTCCCCATTTCACCACGTTCCCTTTTCTAAATGTCTCCCAGCATTCCTTGGGTTCCACATGCTGGGCAAGCAGCTGGACACAGGTAGATGCACCAGGGCATCCATGAGGGAAAGTGCTAACAGCCACACCACACCACAGCCATAAGTCTTGCAAAGGCACTCTACTGCCCCTACTGAAGAAACTAGCTCAGATTTCTCTAACAAGTTAAATTTTTACACAGGCTTCACTTTTTTGATAGTAACAATTAAACAGTCACCAAGGGAAAACAAAGAAAAGAGTAAGTGGACTAAAGGACAATTAGAAAATAGATTCAAAATTGGCATACATGGCTAATATTTAGGTTAAAAATAAAGACTACCAAAATGGCTTGTAAGAAACAAAACTTAATTGAATGATTAATGAAGAAAAAACCTTCATTGGGGAGTTGTAATTTAATAGTGTGATTTTTGATAATGGATATAAAGAGGGGAGTTGGCAAGAGTCCATTACCTGAGGCCAAAATAAGCAATTCCCTGTGAAAGAACAAAAAACAAGGAAAGAGCTCCTTTCTCACCCCTCAAATTCCCTGAAAACCCGTGTGAAACTCCCACTTGTCTGCAATACTGAGGGAAGCTGTAACTTGTCTGTGCTTCAGCTGGCTGCTGGCTGCTGCCACAGTCGTTCGCCTTCAAAACACCTGGGTTCTCTCAGGGACACAGGGATCCTCGAATTGTGGAAGGAACAACAGCAGGCAAGCCAAGGAAATGTATCACCACTCCATTTTTTAGAGTCTGCATAAGGAGAGAAGGCATGGCAACCCGGGTTCACGTGCATATGTTCCCAGATAACACTCATTACCTTCACAGACCTTCAGCCCTTTAGTGATAAAGTCTTTTTCATCAACAAACATCATAGTCAAGCATAATCTGAAACCTGTTACTGGCCAGTAAGATGTAGGAAAAAAAAGAAAAAAAAAAAGAAAAAACAGAGAAAAGTCTTTGGACTGCATTTGTATAATTTGTCTTTCTACATTCACGTTTTGGTTTTGGTTTTTAAATTTACATGATATTTACTGGGTTAGCAAAGTAAGTATAATAAACACATTCAGAAGAGGTAGATTAGATAAATGCAGCTGTTACAAAAAAAAAATAGTGAGTTTATTGCATAGAATGAATTTAGTCTGGAAGAATTTGCATTATTTGCTTGATTTAAAACTGCATTTTCAAGAAGTAGTTTCCCACATTTATAATGAGCCATTTAAAAAAGAAGACACAAATCCAATGAACATTGTGGCAGTTTTCAGTTATGCTTTACCTTTACACACAAAAAGACAGTAATAGCATAGTACAATATCTGAGTATGAGAATAATTCAAGAATAATAACATAGTCCAGAAAGAACTCTTGGAATATAATGCAGTTGAACATAACTGGATTTCATATTTCTGTCACTTGATCAATTTGTAAAAGATCCAACTGAATCAAAAAGTCATCCACAAAATATAATGAAGACATTAGAGCAGGGAAAAAGAGAACTGTCAGTATTTCACTGCCACTTGCTGCACTATCATTATCAGCACTCTCACTTTTCCCTTCATTAATATTCCTCCTTCTTGAACAAAACACTTGGATTCCCCTATCTTAGATCCATGCATGGTGACAGCTCTGTAAAGGCCTTGTGCCTGGCTGCCTGTATTTACACTACCATTTGCTTTTGTTCAAAAAGCTCTATTAGAAATTTGCAATTGACTTATTCAATAAAATATTATTATTAGCTAGTTGTCATATCATTTGGACACATGACATTGTCATATCAACCTCCTGTGCTTCTTTTATTGCCTTTTCCTATTGTAAATCCTCAGTTGGGAATCCAGGAACGTTCCCAGGAACAGAACCAACTGACACCAAAGGAATCTCTTACCCATTAAGATTTTTCTTGGATCAACATTAATTAGCCTCATGGTATTTGTATAATCCAACATTCAGTTGAAAGCACTTTAAAGGGCAACATCCTTTCATCATCCCCCATCTGACCAGAGATCAAAGTCTGGAAACTACTACTGCAAGCACCACAGTCAGAGCTCTCCTTTCAGCGCCACTCTACAACAGGACACCAAATTACAAAATTACACCAAATTCTGCACAAATTACACTCCAGTGATAGCCCAACAAGATGGCATTATCTACATCATTTAAAATTACATTCTATACTGAAAAGGAATTATTTTGTCATACATATGGAAGAGCTCACTAAATTAGTCAAATACACTGAGCCTGAGTGCCTCCACAAGTAAATAAACATTCAAAAACTAAGGTATTTTCATAGGAGTTTTTTTTTGTTGGCAATATAGAAAGAAATGGTAAGAAAAAGTTATGTATAGACTGAAAAGAGTATAGTGTACTTCTTTGTAAAGTGTACTAAATCCAACCAAATCACTCTTCTACAAAAACCCATCGCTAAGGATCTAAGAGACAGTATTCAAAAAATATGAAAAAAAGTTAAATCTGCATACAATTATGTGCTATGTCACAATACAATAGACAAACTGAGTTTCACATTTTCAATGATCTAATGTATAATTAATGCTGCATTCTTCCAATTAAGGCAAGAAATAATTATTATGTGGGACTGTATCACAAACTTTGCATTTCTAATGTTGTACTATCTAAAGTTAAAAATCTAGCACCAGCACTAATAGTACATAAACACAGTAATATACTGCTGCACATACAGAAAAAAACAGTATAGTGTACTCACTGTATGCCCTGCCAAAAAGCAATATCATTCTCTGTTTATGTTTTACAGTAATGCCTGAAGAAATTTCCGTATTATACTGTATCACAGTTCACAGAAATGCAAATATAACAGTTTCTATTCTGGAAAACATACTCCTGCAACACCATGAAAGCTGCAAGGAAGAAAAATATCAACAAATAATGAATAAATTAACAAGAACATCTAAATTATACTACCTCTCCCACATCAACTTCGTCATTACTCGAATGAGGACAGGGAAAGCCTTTAATTTATTCATTGATTTACCAAATTAAAGCTTCCTGAATCAGAAAGCATGACTTAAGCATACTGTACTCCTACCAAAACAATATTGGGTCAAAATGGCAATAGAGAGTCTGGAAAGCAACAGAGAAAGTTCAGCCATAGTCTTTAAATGTCTTATTCCACAGGAACAAAGGACTAAACCTTAAAACTCCTTGTAAAGTCTCACACTGTACTTCTACATTAAATACCCCCTTCATCTCCACCGATTTTATTTAAATAGTAAAAAATTACTTTAAAATTGCCCCTACCCAGTCACAGCCTGAGTGCTGCTATTCCCAGCATGTGAAAACATAAGTCTAGATAGGAGTGTGCAGTTTAACAGCTCCTCCACAGCAGTTTGCTTCCTGTGGTCTACTGTTTTCCTCAAGTAAACAGAGTTATATTATGAAAAGAGATAAGCCAACAGACATTCATCACACTGCAGACTGATGATGAGACAGTTACTTGGGAATAAATGATCCATTTTAAATGCACATACTCTTTGCACTTTGAGATAAAAAAAAGAAGTGCATTCAGTGGTAAACAGCTGGTTGCATAATAAGAGTTAATACTTTCACGAGGAAATAATAGGGAAAGCAGTATTCAGACCTTTACACAGCACAGCAGAAACAAACAATGCTGCTGTTCTCAAATATTATTTCATTCTTTTATCATTCTAGATCTAACTACCCTTTGTGAAAGACACAATGCTATACTGGGCACTATTTTAAAATAATTTATTTACAAAACCGCTCTTTTTATATATTTGGCATCTCCACGAACCATAATTAACAGTCCTATTTTTGACATAGGTGTGAATGCAGACAGGTACACCCCATGAAGCACCTCTCCAGCAACATGAACATACATGTTCATAGAGCCTTCAGGAACCTACGTAACCTAGACAGAAATGCATTATTCAGAATTTGCTGGATTCACCAACAAGTTATCTAATTTAGACCTAATAATGTGAGGCTCTAACACACTAATTAGCATCAGTGAGAAGCTGATTGACAGAAGAGAATAAAAGCAGAAGCAGAGCAGCCTGATGGATGGGGGAAATGAGCACATTTCAAGGTCAAGAGAGCAGCTCAAGCCTGTATGGGAACATCTCCTACACACAATGAAGTTGTAAAGAGGTTCCGCACAAGTAATTTATAAAAAGCATGTCTAAATGTAAAACTTTAAAAATTATTTTTGGTTTTGCAATAACAGCATAAAACATGCAGAGGTTCTTCTGAATAACTCTGCCTTTGCATGTCCAAATAAACTAAGAAGCAGTTTTAATTTCATTTCTGGTAACTGATTATTGCAGAGCCGCATTAAGGAAAAACCCTGTAATACAAACATGAAGTTTAACTTCAAAGAACAATCTTAAAATGCCTTGTATTTCACCAGCCAATCAATATGTCTTAATAATCCTTAAAAGATACAACACGTAAAATTTTGTTGAGTGTACATTGAGGGCTAAGGATCCTGCATGTGGCAAGCAGTTTATCTGTTTAAATTTATCGAAATATCGAATCTTTTGAATTTTTATTTCACTTTTGCTGTGTAATATTGGTACCACTACTGTCAACAACAATATACTTATTGAGTCACAATCTTGCTTTGAGTATGAATTTATGCTGGACTTAGTATTTTGCGAATGAGGGATTGGGAGTGGGGAAAGCGCTTTGATTTTAGGTTTATTTGCTATAAATGGATCAGTTTGTTTTGATGCTTATTTTACAGGAGACACCTAAAAAGTACCTATTGAGCTGTGTGTGTCATCTGCTCTCCCTCCCTTTCCCAGTTAGGCTCTAAATTTTAGTAAATTGCAAATCCCTATCAGATAAAAATCAATATTGAAGATACTGCAAAGGTGAATATGCAAAGGCTTGTAAAGTCACAGGCTATACTCTATTGAAAAAAAAAAACCTGATTCTAGATGGAGCCATCTGACATAGCATATGTCTGTTAAGGCATATTTGAATGAACCAGCAAGTACTTGAATTTTTACAAGATCATCTAGTGATTATATATATATATATATATAATTTAATTACATATATTCATGTAATTAAATAAATGCATATTCCTAATAGAGTATCTTTCCTATAGAAATCAAAGCATCTTAGAGAAAAATTTAGACCAGAATGTGGTCTTTCTAAATGCTTAGGTGTGGGAGACCTCTTTTCCTTTTGAGGTTCAGAACATGTTGAACCCAAATAAAGATACACCAGAGAAATGAAATGGAAACCCTTGGAAAAGGCAGGTTTAGCAAGCTAAATCTTCGGGAAGCTGTGATGTCAAAAGTATCAAAATCAAGTTTTCAACATCTCTCCTTGAAGTTGGTATCTGACAAATCGCCCCAGTCTTTTCATCCTTACAAAACATAATTATATTAACTCTCTATCCCCATTTACATCCTTTCAGAAACCCTGCACAAAGCAAAGTTTATGCCAGTCAAAGAAGCCTACAGATTATGGTGTCACCACATTTAACAGAATCTTATTTTTTAAAAAATTAATTTCTTCTTTATACACTTAATACACTTAATTTTTTGTTATTTATTGGTGAGACAGATGAAGAAAATTAATTTTGTGTATTAATATTTGTATTTCTTGTGAGCCCCAATCTCTGGTTCTGTGCTATTAAGGGGAGACAGTGGAAAACACAGATCAATTCAAGATGCAGCTGAGGGCACTACAAGTGTAGTATACTTCAGAAACTCAGCTCCATTTAGCACGGCTATGAAGTTTGCCTCTAAAGCAGATAATATTATGGGAACCATGGCAACTGCTCGACTATGGCAAAAGAGGCAAGAGCATGAACTATAAATATTCAAATGACATGCAGTTTATTGTTTTGCTTTTAAATATATGATGAATAAAGAACTCTTTCATACAAAGTATGTTTTTGGCTAACTTCCACTAATGCTGAAGTCTCAAAGTTTTCAAAGGCTTCTTAGGGAGACACAACAACCACAGTGCAATGAAGAGGTGGCAGACAAGGTATGAAAGCCTTAACCATGAGTCATACTAAACATGTTTTATAAATTAGGTTCTTAACCAATTAACACCATACAGCACAGCTTAGGACACCCCAGTCAACACTTAGGTAAGAAACCAGAGTTTCTCCCCAGCAGCAGAAGGCAGCAGTTCAAGATGCCCTTCTCGTCCACCCTGGTCACTTGCTACAGAAGAAGAATTCTTCCTCTCAATTTGAACTAACTGTATTTAGCTGGCCTCTTCTAGTTCCTCAATGTTCTAGAAACAAAGAACTTCTTTAATATTAGGCTTTTGACTGCTTTATTTAGAAGTTACATGACAAAATAGCCAATTGCATCTCTACAACAGCTTAAATGTATCTAAAACAAGAGGTATCTTTCTTTTTTCACTTCCACCTTCCACCTCTTATTTCACATCAGACTGATGGAAGATCACTCAAAAGCTTTTCTACATCTAATTTTCAGCAAGAGGAATGCTTTGGACTGGACCACCAAAATGTTTTACAACTTGACTGCAGTAGTGATCCCTGAAAATAGTTTCATTGCCTAAGATATGATGTTCTCAGCCTTGCCTGGCTGACAATGCTGTGCCTGATGCCCCCCAGAACAGGGTTGGCCCTCCTGGCTGCCAGGGCACTGCTGGCTCATGTTCAACTTGTCCCTTTCCATGGCACTCCTTTCTATATAATCTCATTCTCCAGTCTGTGTGTACAACCAGGCTTGCATTCTGCCAGTGCAGAATCTGTCACTTTCCCTTGTTGAATTTCCTATAGCTGGTGATTTCCCAGTCTTCCAAGCTGTTGAGGTCTCTCTTCAGGGCCTCCCTGTCCTCAAGGGAGTCAACAGCTCCCCCAGTTTTGTATAATCTGCAAACTTGCCCAGTATCCCTTCCAGTCTCACATCCAAGTTGTTTATGAAGACGTTGAAGAGCACAGGGCTGAGGATGGAGCCCTGTAGAACCCCACTAGTGACATGTCCCCAGTTTAATGTCAACCCATTCACAATAACCCTTTATGTCTGACCCATGAGGCAGTTGCTCACCCACTACATGTTGTGGATGTTTATCCAGCTGTGTGCTGGACATTTAGTCCAGAGGATACTGTGAGAGATAGTATTGTGAGTTTTACTGAAATCTCAAAAGATTACATCAGTTGGCTTCCCTTGATCAAATAAGTGGCTTACCTTGTCATAAAAGGAAATTAGGTTTGATAAGCAGGACTTTCCTCCCATGGTTTCTTCACTCTTTACAACTCCTTGAAAGGAGGTTGTAGCTGGGTGGGAGTCTGTCTCTTTTCCCAGACAACCAGGGACAGGATGAGAGGACACAGTCTTAAGCTGTGCCAGAAGTTTAGGCTATACACAAGAATAAAAAATTTTACAGAAAGAGTGGTTGGGCATTGGAATGGGGTGCCCATGAATCGTTAAAAAAAACGGTATAATCATGGACAAAGACCCTCTAACTAATTAAAGTTAGAAAGTGGTATGTTTATTCCCTGGTGCGTGGCACGGGAGTCACCTCCGAAAGGTGTGAACAAGGTTCTTTGCCCTCTATTTATTGCCCAAGATCTTACATACAATACATATGCATAACCCCAACACCTCCCATCCCCACCCCATATTAAAATGGGCCCATAGTCCTTCACACGTGTGCAGTTCTTCTTTTGAATTTGGGCCAGTGGTCTCGAAATGGGTCAGTGGTCTCGAAGGATGAAGTCAGGAGAGTCTTCATCAGGTCTCTGTGACCCTCTGGCACGATCCAAGGCCCCGTGCTTCATGGTTAACAGTTTACTTATTTTACGTTCTTCTGTACGTAAATTTATAATAGCAGATAATTATACAAATTAGCTCCAGCCTAAGCCTCTAGTAATTATTAACCTACCATTTACCTACCTAACTTGCATCTTGATCATGGAAACTACTTCTACCCTTAGCAAAAATCTTAACTTTTTAAAACCATGATTCACCCAGAAAGGTGGTGGAGTCACTGTCCCTGAAGGTATTTGAAAAAAGACTGGATGTGGCACTCAGTGCCATGGTTTAGTTGATAAGGTAGTGTTAGGTCATAGGCTGGACTTGAAGATCTCCAAGGTCTTTTCCAACTTAGTTGATGCTGTGATTGTGTAATTCTGTTCCATCAGAGTACTGACCAAAATATAAAAATGGTCTTTCCCTGGTTTTTAAAATAAAAATTTTCAGGTTCAGTAACATTTATCTACAAGTTCTGCTACCTAAGTAAATAAATAGATATAATTGCCCAGAACATGAAACTTGTGTAAATAATTCTCAAATGTAATGAAGTATCACCAGCAATTCTCATTATTGGTTACTGTCAGACCCACAACACTTCTTTATTAAATGCTCACTTTTGGCAGGAATTACTTACTATACATAACCTAATTTAAAATACACTTTGTCCTAAGCAGCCTTCTCCTTAAGTATACTTACACAGAGATCCTATGAATGAATGAATGAATGAATGAAACATCAGAGTATATAGAGTGATTTGACATCTACCTGTCCTGTAAATAAACATACACATTAGTGTTCTATAAAAACACCTGCAAGATAACACCTTAAAATGTCAAGAAAAGTACCTCTGACCATGAAAGCTTTGAACCTTTCCACAATTCCTAATTCAGTACAGAATTAGCCCTACACTCTTAAAACACCACATGTAGTTAGACCTGAAGAGAAATATCACTTATTCCCTCACCTAAAAGGCCTCAGATACTTCAACATTCAGATTCTGCTCAGTACTTCAGTTCAGGTACAGATTACCAATAAAACTGAACCAGATCTCCACAATCAACTTACATCTTCAATCTGCTTTGATCTTTAATTTGATTTACAGTTCACTTCATATAAACATCATGTTGTTTTAAAGTACTCTTATCTGTTATTTTTCTCTTAGTACTCCTACTACATCTTACAGATTTCCTTACATGAAGTATCACATTCAGCTTTCACTCACATTGTCACATGTAATAATTTACAATGTAGTTCTTAAATATTATTGTAAGGATGTCCACCTACTATTGACTGATCACTGATAATCCTGATTATATATCAGCCATATCATGTCCTTAGGCAAGAGTCACTCAGTAGATCAATCCATGATATACCTTTAAATTACTTGGCACAGGAATTATAGTGGCTGGCAGTCCAGCAGTCTTGGCTATGTCCTGCCAGTGAACGAAAATCAAACTTCTCTTAGAGGAATCTAGTATTTCATATTAAGGACTCATTACCTGTGCTCCTGAATCAATGCAAATTACTATCTTATTGCTATAGAAACGATAAAAGAAATGGTCTTCATTACAAGAACCTCCTCATAACTGATGAAGCCTTTATTCTTCTAAACTTATTCTCTGCAATTGTGCTCAAGACAATTAAGATCTACATGCACAGAGGGTTATTTTTCTGCTTGTTTGCCAAGACTGCCAGACAGTAACCCACCTTTACTGAAAGGGGCATTTGGCTGCCCTTGCTAAAGTGCTGTACTCAAAATCTTTCATCACACCGGAAACTGTTCTTTGCTAACTGTGGGAGTCAGCCTGACCAGGATCCCAGATCAGGCAACCATCACTGAAGAAGGATTGTATCCCAAGCCTAGACCGTGGGAAGCATTTGTTTAATTTATGGTGACCCCAGAGAAAAGTTCCCAAAGAGTTATGGGATTACCCATGTTATATCTAATTTACTAGTCAATTATCACCACTCCCATATCCAGAATGTTCTCCCTTCCTTGTGTTCCCATTGGCTTTCAGTTGGTGCAATGTTCCACCCCACCTACCCCATTGGATCCTGCTTCCCCTTGTCCCACCTCTGCACCACTTTCCCCTATACCCATTGGACCCTACCTCAACTCCACCTCCCCTCCTACCCCATATTTAAACCCTGGACCTCCCTTCAGCTACCAAACTGTTGTTACTGCTCTAAACAACAAATTAATGTAACTGTGCAAGTTTTCTGTGCTAACTTAAACAATCCTCCTCCCTTCACCCTCATCTTCGACCACCGGCTCCTAAAGAAACCTCATTCCCTTGGTTGTTGTATTCGGATTTTTGGGCCTCATCCCACTTTTACTTTCACTGTTATTAAAGTGTTTTATGTTACTAAGCCGTGGTTGTCACACAGCTCTTCTTTTATTTTGCCATTTATACCCTGAATATCTGAGAACCCTGAAAAGGGTTGTCAGGGACCACCCTCAACCCAGATAGCTAACAAAGTTATACTACTTGTCCAATGAAGTTAGACTGTCTTGCTGGCACAGACTAAAGATAATAGCAACAGGTATTTATTCCCATTTGCTAAATAGAACTTCAAAAAATCATTGGCTTGCCTTCACAAAGTAATTTGGACATCTTGATTTTAACTTCTGTCAGTTTTCAATTTCTTTTTTGTATTCTTCCTGCACTCTAACTGATCCTAATATGCAAACTCCTTCCCAGCTCCATCTTTGATACCAATGTTCTGAACGAGGAAGAAGAATCAGATATTGAGCAGACAGTAAACAAAACTCATAGCTTAGTTCAATACTGTAGCCTGCTGAAGTAGCCACACAAAGCGTTGATTAAAAAAGGCATTAATTTTTTTTGTCCCAGTACTTCAAATTTCACAGTACCTACTCATCATCAAGGCACAAACAGTAAGATGAAGAGATAAACCCCTTTGGACACAAATCTGACTTCTTTTTGCTAATGCTTCCTGCCTTGTACTCATAGATAAAAACTTGTTTCTTATCAAGTTTATTCAATGTTCCACCTACATGTGCTTCATTTTCCATGTGTTCCATACTGCAGTGAGAGTCTTACCCTTAAGGGTGATGAACTGGCAGTGGATCAAGAAGTTGGGAAATGCTGACAAACAAGGTTTCTGTTTCTAGTTAGTGTAACAGAATGTGGCTTTCAGAGTCTTGCAGTAGGTCTTTACAAATCTCTTTAATATACTAAAAACATGATTCTGGAGAGTATTTTTCTCCAGATCAGTATAAGACCTATTTTTTTTCATAATAATCTTATGAGGGGGTAAGGTAAATTAAAAAACCAAAATAAGGCAATTGCATTCCCATTATTGTACTCATGTTTCTGTACATGTATATACCAGTATTTACACATCCACACAAATACATGTTTGTGTGCCTATACACACACACACACACACACACACACACACACATATATATGCCATAAATAAAGCAGAAGGCCCAAGATTTTTCTAGTATATTTACTCAGTCAGTTTACTGTGATAAGTACCATGTTAAGAAATTTGCAATGAGTATTCAAGTCTGTTAAACCAACTGTAATCCACTTGCACTTTTGCAAGGCTATATAATTGATAATTAAAAGCTCTTTTGACATGCAAGCTTGCATTGCTATGGGATATTTAAGTTATAAAAACTAAAGTAATGAAATCATTACAATCAAGACAAATTATGCTACCCTACATATAATCTTTTATACGCCACTCTGCTTATTGCAAGCAATTATTTATTTCCTGTATAAAGGTTTGGAGGGTCTACTGTGTATGTAAAGTACTTGTATTACTTTCCAGAGGAAGGTAATTGGCAAGGATGATCTACTCTGACTTTACTGATCATGCAAAGAGACAGTACAATTTACAAAAGCAGTAATTAAGGGACAGTGTAAATACAAAACACGATAAAACACATTATCATTATAACAACAATTGCCTTGTGGAACTTAATTTGGTATCGACCCTGTCCTTATAGATGAGAAGTTAGATAGAGCTAACCTATCAGAGATGTCAGTAAAACAAGAAAATAGGAAGCAAGAGACAAGTTTTAGAAAACATGGCACAGTTTACTCCAGGGGAAAGGTATAAAACAGGGAGTATGCTTGGGGAATTCCTCAAAGGATACTCTTCTGTCCAAATGCTCCCAAGGCTGCATTTATAATTTATTATAAGGTTTCTTTCAAAGAAAATTGGTAATGGCAGAAGGATAGGAGACAGCATCACAAAAAAAAAGAAAAAAAAAGGAAGTTTAAAATATGCAGGGCAAGAATTGCACTTGTTCAATAAAATTGTTAAGATTTGGTACCATGTTAAGAGACTACAAATGTCATGACTAGAAATATTAGCATCTCCATGGCTGGAAGAGAAGAAATGCTGCAGTATTAGTCTGAACTATTTATGTAGTACACTCACAGCACAAACAAATGTCACAAGGTGATTGCAAACCAGAGCATGATATTTAAAATTGTGCTTAATTCTAATGAGTTCTCTTCAAGAGGGACTGAATTAAAGATAAGAACATTACAAGGAAATAGTTGGCTTTGCAAAGCAAGAGAGGAAAGGAAAAGAAAACAGTTGCTCAAACATGGCTCAGGTTGAGGGAACATGTGAGAGGCAAGATCTAGTCAATCTGAAGGCAGCATATTCGTCAGAAAAAGTGACACAAAAAAAAGCAAAATTAAGCAGCCAGAATTAAGCCTATATCTAAATAAACATATCAAAACTGTTTAATGTGTAAGTAGCAGCAACAGAAAAGACCCACTGACTAGAAAGTTTTTTTCTGATCAAAGTTCCTACTTATTCAAATACAAACATCGCTGTGACTGTCAGCTTCCTTGCAGTGTTCATAATCCCTGGCAGGAACATAACTGTCTCTAGTACAACAGAAACCTCTCACTAATTCCAGTAAATGTCTGTGAGCTGGGCAGAGCAATGTGTGCCACTGAGGACTTCAAGGGATTTCTTGAGGCTTTTATTCTAAGAAAAATTGTACTCAGAGCTCTTTTTAACAAAGAACAAGAACCAATTTCAAGTGAACAAATACATATTTTTACTTTCACCATCTTCTATGACCTAAATACAATCACAGTCATATATTTTGAAAAAGTTGTTATTTAACTCGAAGAAGCAACATCTAATAAATAGAGGTTTCATTTTTGGATACAAAATATTTGATAGTGACATCTTAATGAACTAGTATGTGAGGACACTGAACAGATGTAACAGTAGTCAACGCTGAATATACCATTACCTAAAAAGAACAAAACATTACACAGATACACAGAATAGCTGGAAAATATTTCCCATGGGTTAGAAACCAAGTATAATTCATTAGCCTTTATTTTGAGCTTAAAAAAAATACAGATAAAATTTAAATAAATACTCATGGATGCTAGATTGGCAAAGTAAAAGAGAAACTCCAAGCTTTACTCCAGGATTTTTCAAGTATTTCCTAATCACGAATACTTAAATTTAGTTAATAAAATATAATAGAATAGTTTTACTTGGAAGGGATTTCAAAGATCATTTAGTTTCAGCCCTCAACATTTTTATTATTTCTTTTAAGAAGAGAAACTAGAAATTACACTCTAAATCTACACAGAGCAAACCAAAAACTTGCCAAGTAATATAGTGACTATATAATTGTCATTGTAGTTTCTAAACATAAAGTTTCATCTTTTCTTTCACTTAATAACTTACCTCACTATAACACTCAATCTTCTCTTTTGGTTGCAATGTTGAGTGGCAGGCAAACATAAGGGATGATATTCACTCATCTGTAGCACATTTGTCAGTCACTTGTTGACAAAAGCCTCTGATTGCACTGCTCTGTCCACACTGGTTCTCAAGCACTTCTTCAATGATTTTCCAGAATCGGGATGCAGTTTTTGTAGAGATCCTGTGTAACATCACACACACTTTTGACATGATGATAACAAGAACTCTTCTCATTTGTGGATACAATACCTGAAACACCATTTGCTAATTCTATACATGCTATTGGTGATCTCTGAAAACCCAGCTGTCCTGGATCCTTCTTTCCTCCAGGAACAGCATCCCATGGGATGAATCAGTTCATGACATAACAAACAGGTCACTAAACACAAAAAAGGATTTGATCTTCATGAAAGCAGACCAGATCCTTCTTCAATACCTCACTTTATTTTCTTCCCATAAACTCAGATTATTCTTCTTTACCTTACCACTTCTCAACTTCATTTCAACATCTATCGTTCTACTCAAGAGAAGAGATAGTCTGAAAAAAATACATAATTACTCTGCCAGCTTCTCTCAAGCTGCATGACAAATGTCTTAAAGTCTTCTTGCATTCACAGCAAGAGATGATCAACTTTATTCTCCCTCCCTTACCAATCTTTAAGATCTCATCCAGATTTAAACTAGACACTGATTCCAGAACCCCCTTGGGTGGAACAAGAAGAAGTGACAGAAAGTGGCTTATCAAGTGGAGATATAAACAATGGTAAAAGACTTTTCTTTGTGTCAAAGAATTGCCCAGAGAAGTCAAAGGTAATAAAAACCATAAAGACCATTTTGCAATAGCAAATTTTCCTATTCTGTCAAAGTTTCATTTTGTTCAACAACAAAGGAGTTTACTCATTATAACTTCTCTTTGGAAGTTTTGTATCATAGTAATTAAAACTCAATTTCAACTCCCATTTTTCTGGGAAAATTAAAACTCATTCACTGACCCTTATTACTGACAAATGTTTGTTTACAGATTAAACCATTTTCACTAAGAAAAGACGACACAAAAACTCTGAATTAAAAGGACTTCTTTTACAAGGAAAGGCTGAGAGAGTTGGGCTTGTGAAGCCCTGAGAAAACACGACTGAGAGGGGACCTCCTCAAAGCCTCCCAATGAAGGGAGGGTGTCAGAGGATGTTTCCAGGCTTGATCTTGATGGTGCCAAGCAATAGGACAAGAGGAAATGGTCAGAAACTGATGCACAGGAAGTTCCACCTGGACATAAGGAAGAACTTCTTTACTTTGTGGGTGACTGAGCAGTGGAACAGATTGCCAGATGACCTCACCATGGTCCCTTCCAACCATGCTGTGATTCTGTGGTGTGTGACATGCTGTGCAACTTGAACATAAAATCTCTGAATATTTCTGTCTTCATAGAATACAATACTACAAGACACTAAGTGCAAAAATCTTTGCTAACTTGGAAGGCAAGAAATAAATTCAGACAATTTTTTAACAAGATAATATTAAATAAATTTCTAAGTACTTTAAAGGCTAATTATAAAAAATCTGGTTACTTAAATGATTGCAACAGATACTTAAAAGAAACAATTTAGTATATATTTTCCTCCTCTTCTCAGTCATAAGCAGAAATATCTGTAGGCACTCATACATACAGATATACACATATTTTAAATATTCACAGCACATCTGCTTATGGCATATGAATATGCATAATGAAATTACAGGGATGTTGACAGAGATGTGTAAATGAAATAGCTGCTCAAAGATACGAAAGAAGACAGTATGCAGAGGTATAAATACATTGAAATTTCTGTGCTTTCATTGGGACTGCTGTCTACTGAGCCTACATCACTTCTCTGTACAAGACAAAGCCTCAGCTTTTCAAGTGAATAAATGCATATGAAAACAACCATTACAAGTTTCCATTACTAGGACATTTTTGAGAGAAAAGGGGAAATTCCCCAACACACATAGTAAGTTTTTCTTGCTAGGATATTTTGGAGATGAAAGGGGAAATTCCCCAAAACCCAAACGTAGCTTCATGTAATTAATTTCCTGTACGATATTAAAGCCCCTAAAAAGACAAAAAACCCCCAAAACCAACCAACCAAACAAACAAACAAAAAAACAAACAAACAAACAAAAAAACAAACAAACAAACAAAAAAAAAAACCACAAAAAAACCCCAAAAACTCCCCAAAAACTCCCCAAAAACCAAACCAAAGCAAATAAACAAACAAAAAAAACCCCAATAAATTCGAAATAAGGTCAGTAGGCTGGAGGACCTCTCCTATGAAGACAAGCTGACAAAGCTGGAGCTGTTCAGCCTGGAGAAGAGAAGGCTCCAGGCAGACCTTACAGAAGCCTTCCATTACCCAAATGGGACATAAAAGAGAGCAGGAAAGGGACATTTTACAAAGGCATGAAGTGATTGGAGAGGAGGGAATGGCTTTAAACTGAAAGGAGTCAAGTTCAGATTAGGTATCAGGAAGAAATATTTTACTGAGAGGGTGATGAGGCCCTGGAGCAGGTTACCCAGGAAAGCTGTGGCTGCCCCATCCCTGGAGGTGTTCAAGGCCAGGTCGGATGAACAGCCTGGTGTACTGGAAGGTGTCCCTGCCCATGGTAGAGGGGTTTGGAACTAAATGATCTTTAAGGTCCCTTCCAACCCAAAAAGTTCTATGGTAAAGATCAATACATTTTAGGCTGCAATTGAAATAGAAAAGAGAAATAGTCTGCCTGACAGTTTCAAACCACATTTAGTCTGATAAATGTATTTGGATAAAATTAGACAACCCATATGCTTACTTATATATTTAGCATTTAATCTTTCTTGAATATATCAATTTTTCTGAAGAAATGTTTTCAATTATATGTGACTCCAAAATAATTTAAGTAAACCTTACATGCATACTGCCTCAAAACCTTTAACACATAAACTGTCACTGAAATAACTTTTACTTAGTACTGTAACAATTTCACCCCATAACAATGAAAAGTGTATTTATCTTTACATTGATTTTCTCTGCAAAAAACATTGAAAGTAACAAATACGGTGACTCCCAGACTTGCATGACTGACTTAAAAGAAGTTCCTGAATCAATTCAGAACAGAAATTAATGAAGTTTTACAAAAAAAATGTATTAGGTTCTAAAATCACTCTTTCATGTCATGGCTGTTGAGCTGGTAATGAAATGTTGCACCATTTTCTCCTGTTCTGGGCTTGTTATGAAATAAATACATGTGAGAACAGTCTCTGCTCCTGAAGGTGAAGTGTATTACTCAATTGAAGAAACAACAGTTCCAAATATCAAACTTAAGATCATCCACAACAAACACCACACAACAAACTGCACCAGTCTTACTCTGGAATCTCTATCCAACTTCCAATGATAAAATTCAGAGCATCCATTTAACATAGCACAATTTCTGCATGTAGTTCTAGTCTCTATATCTCAGGGAAGACACGGCAGAATTAGAAGTGTGCAGACAAGGAGTGGAGCAGCTGCCCTGCCCATAAATAAAGCAATTTGGAACTCTCAGAAGTAAAAGTCTGTAGAGAATATGAGCAAGTTTTATAAGATTGTAACAGTGGGTTAAAGTGAATACCGAAGAGCTTTTCACCAAGCTCTGTGCAACACCAGAACACAGCATCAACTCAGAAACCAAAAGAAATATCTCATTTAGACAGCAGGTAGTGAACTTTGGAAATCTGTCATCACAAAGGTTCTCCAGGCTGACAGCATTATCTGTATTACTGTACTATTGAAAAGAGAAATTAGATACAATAAAGGAAAACAATTTCCAAAGTTAGAATATGTATGGTTTAGCATCTTGTGTTGTCACTATCAGAAGCAGACTGGTGGGGTCAGACTGCAGCTCTGACCTCAGTAAGAACAACCTGCTTCTGTTTGAATTCTTAACTTCTATTTTCTTATCTTGCATTTGAAGTGTACTTAGAGGTACTGCAGATCCTGACCCCACAAAGATCAGTTTTCGATCCTTGACTTCTTTGCAGGAAGACTGCTAGAAAAGCCTAATAAGATTAATTTTATTACAATGTTTAAGAAGTGAGCAGCACTATATGAAAGGCTTTATTCTATAATGCAACTCAAAACAGAGAAACTGGCAGCTTATCTGCATCAACCTTTGCTGAGCCTTAAAACATCACCACAGTACTGCAGAAATGCTCTTTGTGACATCCAGACAAATCATTTTCTAACTTGAATTTAGGCACAGCTAACTTCAATTGTCAGAGTTGTTATGTCAACTCCTACAAACAATTTTCACAGGATTGCATAGCAGAGGTTAAAATCTGTACAAAACAGATCTGCTTGTACACACATTCGTATCATCTACTGCTTATGTTACCTCACACAGAGACCTATGTATCAAATCTTGATCCTCAATCTGTTCTCCAGGCTGCTTTATCAGATTACTTTTTAGTCTCAGGAAAGTATTCCATCTGGGGTTTTATGTGAGGGCATTACTGCAAAAGAAGACAGGAAGCCTGCTTCTCATTGAAAACTTTGCAAAGACAAAGGCTTGAGAAAGCTCATGTAGCCACTATAATCCTAATTCCTCCCAGAAAAATGCAAGTTTATGACATCTAAGAGCCTTCTGACAGTGGGAAGGAGCAAAAAGTGACAGTTTCATTGCTGCAGGATAGACAGAATTAAATGCTGATTGGATTGACACAACAAAGATAAAGCAAGAAAGTAAAATATTTGGAAGAAATTATATAAATTATTCCCTGTACTCCCAACTATTTAGTATGGGAAATGGTTCAATTAAAAACATATGATTTCATATTGATTATTATTCTGAAAATGCCAAATACAACTCCATGAAAGCTAACTAAACTGAAAAAGTTTCAAAGATGCCTTTGAAGAGGACAAAAAAACTCATCCAAAAAAACCCCAAAAACAACAACCAAAAAAACCCAAAAAAACCAACCAAACAAAAGTCCCACTCTAACCAGTAATGCAAGAGAAATAGAAACATTCAAAAGTGTCCTCCACAGTGAAGAACATAATTTTTCAAGCCATTATCAATATGTTATAGAAAATTTGTGAGATATTCAATTTTCTATAATAGTCCCTTTGTGGAAGAAATATTTCTGCAGATCGAAGAAGACTTTATATGTGAAAGGGTTCTGAACTGCTGCATGACAGCAGAACAGAGTCAATAACAAAGATTTTTATTAAAGATAATTTTTGCTGCGTGACAGAGCCAATGAATATGAATTCACTACCTTTCAATAGTCTATCCCTCTAATTTTTTTTTTTAGTCTGTGTTTATGGCATACAGTGTAATGTTTTTCAGCCAGAGGTAAGATGATTACATAATTTTTGTTCCTATTTGTAGTACAAAAGTCTCCACAGTAAATCCAGTTTGTAGCAATTCAGTAACTGGGAAGATCGATTATCTTTTCGTTTTCTCAGAATTCTGAGAATATTCAGAGCACAGATTACATTTCCTTCCACAGCAAATATTCCAGCCCTGCAGGATACTGTTCACATTTTCACTTGTTCCACTGAAACAATAAACATTTTACACGATCATTTTATTCTCCCCAAAATTTGCATTGACATGTTGCATTCTGTGTGCCCCCCATATTATGTATATTATCCTCCTAAAAGTGTATTTATGATATCATTAACTCTGAGTAACATACCAAATCCATTACTCTTTTTTGATTACTGCAAAGCACACTATGTGCAACATGTATAATAAATGTAGCTATAAAATACTTATGCTACAATAAGTTTTACTCACACTAGCATTCAATCTGTATTACCAAGAAGAGATACTATATTCCCTTATTGAACTAACAGCTAAAATAAAGGCCGCTAGGCATGAAACAGAGATTAAACATCAAGATGAAGCAAAAACGTTGAGCAGAAAACGGATTGCCAAGATCCCCATAGTTCTTAATGCAAAACTCAACAATATTCCAGAGATGTTTCTGCAGATACCTACTCGGGCTTAATAATATAATTTCATAATGAATACACCAGATGATACCAGCATGCCTATAAGGAAGATCCTTGTATCATACTGCATAACAAACATTTTCTGGAACATTTGACATCATATACTAATTATACCATGTAGAAATTGCCTGCAAGGATTTCCATCCCTCTTGCAAGTAAGCAATTAGTAAGCAAACTATTTCCACTTGATCCATCTTCACTTGAAACTTATGTGATTGTACCTCTTTTCCAGTCTTTACCATGCACAACATCAGCCAAAAATACTCAGATATGATCAAAACTACAAACAAGTTTAAAAAATCCTACATGTCATTCATGGTATAAAACATCCTACAGTAAATAACATCACAACAATGCACCATGTAGCTGTTAGGAGATACATGGAACACAGGTGTGAGCACATATCTGCTATCCTTCTAATAGAGAATGCTACAAAACAAAACTTAAATAATCTCACACAAGTTGTTTGTTTTGTTATTTTTTTTCCCAATACTCAGCCCACATTGCATGCAAAGCAATTATCTAGGATGCTACTAAGGCATACAAGTCTGTACATATAACCTCTGGTCTAAACAAGCTCCTTTAGGTAAACTCCTAGTTTTTAAAATATATTATAACCATTTTGTCTCTTTTTCTCAAATACTCTCCCTCCTCACTGTATTTTCCATTTCTCCCCCATACCCTGCACTATCTCCACAGCACAGCTTTTTCATGACTGACTATTTGCAACATATTATCTCTGTATAGTCCTTCTATCTGTGTCCACATCCACCTGCCTTACAGAGGAATTATCACAAACGCTTGCTCTATTCTTAATAACTGTAGGTAGCAATAGAGAAGATGCTCGTAAATTAAGCCCATGATGGCTAGCCCTGCCAGTCATCCAGATTTGCATAAACCCATGGCCATATATAAATACATATCAATATTTTAGTGACTTTAGAGAACACAAATTTGACTGCACAATATCAAGTTCAGAATTTTATTATTAGAATTATCAGATTTTTTTCTAGTACTCCAACCCTTGATTTTTGAGAAAAAATATACTATGACTATATCCAACTTCAAATCTGTTTAGACATGTCATAGCACACTAAACCTACACTACTTTTAAGTCAGTTGCTCTATGGCAGAAAGCACATGATGCAAATTTAAAAATGATTGCAATGCAATTATTAAAGTTAACTATGCATAACTGCTGCACAAATTATTTGGGCTTCCCTAACACACTGACTTTTACAAGGACTTGGCCCATAAATTACCCTTAAGCTGAACATTTTCCCATCATGTTTCTTTCATCATAAATGCCTTCTCATTTGCTAAAAATATTTTGTTTCTCAGTTTTTAATAGAAGTGCCTAAAGGAATCTGAAGAAAAAAAAGAGACACTAGATGGAATATTGCGAGAACTTTTTTTATAACAAGTCTTTCCATAAGGTTTTACCAATAGATAAATAAGTTACAATTTACAAATATATCCTGAAATTATGAGCATACCATTCATAATTAATTAAGTATTTTAATGTTAGCACACAAGGCAGAAAAAAATCAAAACTTATAGATTATTAACAAAAAACACTTGGAAAGAGTACGGTAGTGTTGAGTCCTATGCAAATGCAGGATGGTGAAGCAGTAACATGAATACTAATGCATTTCAAAAGCACTCTTTCCAAGCACTGCAACGGGACACTTGGGTAAACAAGACTTCAAGATTTAATTAAAACTTGGTTTTCAGCAAAGGCAGTGTAAAAATCCAAACCGACTCTGTGATCCCCCAATTTACAACCTCTTCAGTTATTTCAATGAAACTATGGAGCTGGGCTGTAAATTAGCTTCATTAAAGGAAGTGGTCAGCAAAACTTAATTTCATCTTTGTTCCAAATAAAACAATGAGAAACTACACTGTCATGCTCAGATTATCCTTAATTTTTACATCTACGTACATTCCTCCATAGCTGTGCCAAAGTTAAGCCAAAGTCTGAGCTGCTGCCTTGGAATTTTTTCAAACATCTCATTGCACAGCCAATTTTCCTGCTGTCTTTTTCCATAGAGCAAGAAATTAACTACAACCAACCCAAACAGAAGAAAATTGAGATCATGAAGTACTTAGAGATGAGGAAAAAAAATTCTTTTTACTTCCTTGGTCTGCAATTCCACATACTATTCAACTTTATAATAATGGTATGCTTTATTATATTTTATATCTTGGATGTTTTTCTATTTTGAATTCCTAAAGCCAATTTTACTTCATCCCAAAGAATTCAATCCCTCTTTGATCGGTAACTGAACATTTCTGAGCTGTTTATAGCTCTGGGATATGTGTGTGTCATCTTCTGTGCTTGCAACTTAATTGCTTTGCTGTCACTCTACGCCCCTGGTTCTCTGAGCTATACCTTTCTCCTGTGGTCATAGCTCATCTTACATGGAGTTTCAAACTTATTACACTATTAGTCATGGAAGTGCATGAGAGTCTGTGGGGAAAAGAATGGTTTTTCAGTATGCAATCCTACAATACTAAACTACAACCAAAACAGATAAGGGAACAATTTCTTGGTCACTGGCAATTGCTATTACAGCTGAAGAAGCTGTAACAGAGTCACAGGTAAGCCTAAGAAAAGTGTAAAGTATGCCTGAAAAGCCTTGTCAGGAAGCTAAATAAGGTAAGACAAGTCTGTAGTCAGTGATAGACAATGAAAATATTTCTTGTGATATAGGTATGAGTCTGCTACCTCAATAGGGCTCCTAGTTTGGAACCAGCAGCTGTGGGACTGCAAATAGCTGTAAATGCCGCCAGAAACACAGAAAATGACACCAGAGACTCAACAATCCTACTGGGCCAAAATCTATCCTACCCACTTTTAACACTGGAGCTCTATAAGATGTCCCATAGCTGTACTTAGCTGGATCCATTCAACCCCTGGCCACTGGGTGCAGATCTGATTATTTTTTTCAGGCAATGTTCAAGGCTCAGCAGCTATTCTGCCTGCAACACAAACACCAGAGCACTTCCAGCAACTACTTCCAGCTTGAATCTCCACTAACAACCAGATTTACACATCAGGTCCACTTTTGGTTTGTATTGCTTAGAGTGGGAATACTACCATAATCAAGGTTCTCTTCCTACAGCTTCTTTACCATCTGTGTCTTCTGAGCTAATTCACCTTTTAGCCAGGTATCTATTGTGAGTGAATCAGCCACATAAAATATGAAAAAGTACTTCTTGACAAAGAGACAGGACATCACATTTCCTCACTAATAACACTAATTCATTCCAAAATCCTATTGAAAAGGTCTGACAACAGTCAAGACTCCTGGAATAAAGAAATCAGTAATGGGAGATTAACATCTCTGCTATTCCTTTGAAATAAAGTAATATAAGAATATATTTCTTTGCTTTTAACCACTTATATGGGAAAAATTATCAAATACATATTTTGTAACCAGAAGTTGACAAGTAGAATGGCAAATTTCAAGTGAAGATGGACACCTGCATATTCCTCTAAATCCAAAATTATCCAGAACTTAATTTCTCTGCACTGTTTCTGCTGAATATATACAGTATTTTCTGCATGGATTTTGGCCCTCATGATTTTTTAATTATTTAATTAAAGGAGCAATGTAACCCCTTATTTAAAATAAAAAATAAATAAATAGAGTACTCATTTGAACCAGGAAGTAGGGATTCATCAGAAACTTAGTTCTACACAGAGAAAATCTGACAAAATCTCATTAATTCACTGAGAGGTATGTCTGCAATTAAAGAAAAATAATATTTTCTAGAGAGAGTATTGTTCTCAATCATTTAAATATGTACACTTCACTTTTAAAGTAGTTACATTTTGTCTTCTAAGAAAGGCAAAGTAACAAAAATATCTAGTACCATATACATGAATAATTTTTTAATACTTCAGAGAGCCAGCTAATATATTTGTGAAACAAAACCAGATATCTGTTTATAAACTTATAGTTCAAGCAATCAATTACTAGATCAGAAATCACATGCATAAGCCGGTGCTAAATGAATCATTTTCCACATGAAAATACTGTTCAAGAAAATAATTTTTAAAGGCTACTCTTAATACACAGGTTTTCATGTTTCAGTAATTTTATCTGTTAGAACCATGCAAGTTGCCAAGGATTAAGTTTTCTCCTTCAGCATAAAATGAAATGTATTTTACTGAATGCCTGAAGCCTTTCTATATTTATCTGTTATTCAGAGGAGTTATTGCTCAGTAGTCAGTGGTATACACTATTGCATATGTAAGTCAAAAAGTGGGCTCTGAGAGGGTGCAAAGTCCATTAATTTGGATAAGAAATAGCAGAATGGATGAAAAAAGTTACATTCTTCTGAGAAGCAAAAGTTTTCACTATTGGAAATGTAATCCTCCAGGTGATCAAATGACATCATAACCCTCTGCAATAGCACAGGAGACCTTCCTGCTCTCAGTTCCCATGCCAAACATTAGAAAAAAGTACTGCAACACCAGTAGATAAAAGCACATACAGATAGTTCTTTGAGATTTCAAGATTATTCAGAACTTTAAACTAACATTTAGAACTGCAAAACCTATTTCCTATTAAAAGACTTTTTTTTCCCACCCAATTATGTTTACTTTTTAATTTTTTTCTATTCTAGTTCAGGGATTTTGCTGATGCAAACACAAGCCATAGCTTGACTGCCTGGCCCATACACACTCAACCATAAAATAAACATGACTCTCTTCCTGATGCCTTCTCTTTACCTGTCTGCTCTTTAGTCTACATATTATTGGTTTGGTAAATGGATTCTTCAGTATTTGCAGTTTGCTAAGCAAGTAAAGGATATTTTGCTCAAAATATAAATTGTCAGCAACCAAGAGACCAAGCAAATTATATTTAAGAATGATATTTATTCACCCCTCCCCACAAGTAATTGCATCACGTTTCCACAGATGGCCTTTCTGAAACTATAAGCCCAGTAGTGCATTACCCATAAATTCCTGTTACTGCTCAGGCAGTGGCAACTAAGGGAAGGTCAGACCAGGCCACTAGCAAATTGAAAAAAATAGTAAAATGCAGTTGTTTTCTACTGGAAGCATTGTAAGCCTCTGTAAGTCAGGTCTGATAAAGGAGCATCTGGGAGTACATGGCTTAGAAGGAGAATGACCATGCTGGCCCACGCCTTCCCATGGGAAGCCCTTGAGCAATAGGCTGAGCAGAGTGACCACATGGCTGGAGTCTGCCTGACCCACTCCAGAGTTTAGACACAGGAATGTGTCAATAAAAACCTCTGGAGGTGCCCTGTATGATGTTGAGCTTTAAGTGGGAGAGTATCCAGCATCAAGTCACCAATTCAGATGTTGCTCTGTCTTGCTAAGTCTTGAAAATCATCTCAGGAGAGGGGTTTTATAGCCTTCAGAAAACCTGCTCTCATGCTGCAGTACCCCATCCTCCAAAAGGGAATTTTCTTCCCTACTCCTAAGCCAAAAAACCCAAGCTTGCACGCTTGTTATACCTAGTATGAAGGTGATTTTGTCTCCACCAACTTTGCAATTTTCCCTCAAATACCTGGAGGCAGCTACTAGATCACCTTTTTGCTTCATCTTCACCAATGTTTAGACATACAACAGCAACACAACTGACGTTTTTCAGGAACATGAATTTAGACCCTTCAAAACCTGCCTGCTACAGAACCTAGGAACTTGTAAGTTATTTAAAAGAGTTTGGAAATTTCTACACCAAGTCTAGTACCCAAAGTTACCGAAAAAACCCAAAAACGGGAAGGTATGTATCTCTCACAGTAAAGGCTGCACAGTCTTGGAAGAGATTCACACCAGAGCCATGTAAAAGCATCAGAGCAAACGGCAGAGTAACTGACAGCAGATGGTTTTAATTACTGGACAGTTGAACAAATTACCACAACAATTTTCTCCAGCCACACAGGCTGTGTGGCCGTGGTGATCACCCTTCTCCACCCTGCAGAAGCTTTTGCTGATTCCTGATACCTTGCAAAGTCTCCCCCTGAGATGCCCTGCAGAGATGCAGCTCTGCACTGCAGCTGGAGTAAGGTTGTACCTAACAAACTGCAAAGCCTTCAGGAAATCTTTTCTCCTGCAGTCATTGGTAGAGTTTCTGAAGTAAAAATGAGCAAATAAACATATTTAAAAAATTGTTTGAAATAAACAGACTTTCTATTAAAAAATTCTAACTATAAACTTTGCAGAAAAGCTTACGAAAGGGTATAAAAGCACACAGTTTAACTGGTAGCTGTAGCAGATGTATCTAAAGCACAGCTATAATTTATCTTTTTGGGAGGGAGAGGACACTTCTGCCAAGGCATAAACAAAAGACTCAGCACATGTGTTGCCATGCTGGCACATAATTCAGGGTCTTTGTCACAAAGCGAGGTAAAATTAATTACTGTAACATAATTAACAACCTATAAATTCAGGACCAAATGATAATTTCTGTTGAAAACACTATTTAATGAGAGATTAAAAATTCCATATCTCAGCTGACTTTATATAATTAAAATTAATATAGGATTAACTATGTAGCATGTACTAACAAGTTTGAGAAAAGTATTTTCCTTAAGTATTATTTGATGTTCTCTTTTTCCTGTGAAGGTTGTTTGCATGGCAAAGAATGGTTTGTAGCTAGATCTGTTTCTACATCGATAAAATTGGAATCTTTACAGCACAGACTCTGGTATTTGTTATTCTAGGACATTTTGCCACTCCTAGTAGGAGGGAGGTGATCCCTCAGTCATCTATTCCATGTTAAGAAATTTTCTGAAGGAGTAGGGAATAAAGGTTAGTTGGCAATTAGCTCTACTTGTTCTTATCTTTTACATCCCCACCAGTCAATTTCCCTACACAGAATTAGAGGAGATTTATTAAATTAGTATTATTTCACATCCTTCTTGCTGACCAGACATTTTTAAATTATAGCAACTTAACTTAGCTGAAATTCATAAGAAGTAAGATTCAGATATTCTACTGAAACTAGTCCCATTAATTTGTAAAGAACAAAATAGATTAAGACTTACATAATCACAATGCATTACTTTTAGTTTACAATTAGAAATATAGTAAAAATATTTTTTATTCTTTTGTATTACTGTATTTTTACCGGCTTCATTACAATGCAGAAATAAAATTTTGGGTCACTAACATCATAAAATATGATATCAATGAAGAAAAGTAGAGAGACATGAAATTACATTTATCAGAAAACATAAATTGGATAAATCCTCAAACATATTACTCATTTTAATTCACTGCCTGACTCTTGTTGCCAAAAAAGAACAATATTCATGTGATGAGATTTTTAGAGCATCATTAAGGGACACTGGATAGGCAAAACAATTGTTGTAGATAAGAGGTGCTACCCTTCCCCTCTAAAAGAACTATTTCGAGGGGTTTTTTTAGCATTGTATAGTTTACTACAAAGTTTTACATAAAGCTTGCAAATATCAACAACAGCAATTACTGCATTAATCAGAGTAATTAACTGATGCAGTTATTCAATCAAAACCTCTTGGATATCACTTTTCCTTAAGATCACAAAAAACACATAAAAAACATGTTCTAGGTACTTGAATTTAGCTTTTTTAGATTCTTAAATGCATTCATTCAGTCATTTATGGAATTCAGAATATAAAATGTTTATATTGAGTTAAGGATATTTGAGATTCCAATACTATTATTTCCTGAATAGCATAATTCTCCTGTGGTTTCTATTCCACTGTATGTCTTGTGGAGAAAGAGAAATAACTCAAATCCAAGAGATGTTACTGCTTCTCCAGAAATATGAGGCAGCCCCAGGACCAGGGATTCTAGCATGAATACAGAATCCCCTGCACACACCAGGTGCATGCCTCTAAAGGCAAAAGAGGCACACCTTTCCCCTGCTGCTGGGCTGTGGGATGCCATGGTAAAGATTAAGATTGGAGAAAATGTAAGCATCCAGATATTTTCTATTTGAACCCAATAGTCCTCTACCAGTCAATAAACCAATCTAAACATTTTGGACAACTAAACTACCCTGGAGAAAAAGGCTAGTGTCAAATAGCCAGCAGCCCTCTCAGGGTGGGATATATTTTTCCTAATTGTTTTCTTCTGAAAACAAATGCATCAGCACTGCAAATCCACTTCCTAGGCTTCTGGCTATTAAATTGAGAATTTTAATATGATCAGAAAAACATCACCCTTGTGTATCAACAAAATCTGCTTAGCACAGAAATAGGCCTTCAACATTCTGCAAATATTTTCAATAAACAATATTACTAAAGATCAATTCAGAACCTAATGGGAAAATAAATATTATTTTAACAGTGTAATTAAATTTTTTAGTTGAATACAAAGGCTGTCAGAAGTCAATAATGTGCATTTGTATTACTTTCACATACCCTTCAATATAACACACCTCTTCTGTTCAGGAGCACAAACTATGTAATGATGGGAAAATTCTATTTCTGCCATACTAATAAGATTTGTTATACTCATTAGTGGTATCATACAAATTCTATATCAGGTTAAATATAAATACTACAGTACTGACATTTCATGAGAGCATACAGAGCAAAAGCTCTCAGGGACCTTCCCACTATTCTCACAACAAGCTAACAGGCACGATGGGATAAAACTCAAAAGAATTCATGGAGCCATGATCATCCTCCTCACTGAGGCCAGTGGCAGGACCAGCTCAGGTCCAGCCCAATGATCCATTTTACTGCTCAGAAGAGGAGGCAAATACACCTGTGTATTGGAGATGGCCTCTGTCCCAGTGAAATTCTACAGGATGACAGATGGAGAAAGCTGCATAGTCCACACCAAAACCAAGCCCAAGAAACCCTTGAGAGGAGAGGGCTGATCTATCTAACCAGAAGTATCTCCTGGGCCATCTCACCTTCCTGTAGCAGATGTTGTCAATAGTGTACAGAGGTGACACACTGGCAGAAATCATATGATATTCAAGCACTTTGTTTCGCAGTTGTTACAAACAACATGCATAATTTATACATTTTTCCTTTACCATAGCAATAGCTTCTTTGTATTTGTTAATCCATTTCTTTTCTACCATGTTATATAACCCACATGTAACTCCTGAGGAAGGGAATTTTAAATCCATATGATGATATCAAGTGGCTTCTCTTGATCTACTACATGGGTTACCTTTCATATAAGGACAATAGGTTTGAGAAGCAACACTCCACTCATGAAGCCCTGCTAGCTGTGACCACTGGCTACATTGTCTCGAAACATATTTCAGTATCTCCCAGAATAATCCTCTTCATAATGTTACCAGCCCCTGAAGTGAGACTGATAGGCCTGTAGTTTCCAGGGTCGTATTTCTTGCCTTTCTTAAAAATTGGGACAAGGCTGGCCAGCTTCCAGTTGGAGCCTCTCCGGATTCACAAGACCATTCAAAAATTATTAAGAGAGGCCTCACAAGAACATCAGCCAGAACTTTGAATATTCTTGGATGAATCCCATCTATTACCTTTTGGGTGGAAATTGTCCATTGTTTTAATCTGTTTGGAGGAAAGCTGTTTAGAAAATATGCCAGGTGGTACAAGAACTTCATCTGTATTCCCAGGATACTTTAAATTGTTTTCTTACTTTCATAAGTAAATTTGAATGCTAAAACATTTGATATAAACACTGAAATCCGATCTTTCAGAGAAGTTCTATGTCTCTCCTTGAAAATTATCAAGGGTTTTCTGAAGCAGATCTTAGATCTAATTCATTGATGCCTATGTTTCAAAAGGATGTTTGAAGCAAGAGAAGATTTTATGAAGATGCTTATATACACTGAACTCACTTTGGAATGAGTTCAGTGGCTGCCTCAAGCTCCTCACTGTTATAAAGACACAAATTAGATGATGCCAAGTATCAAAATGTAGTATCAGCAGTACTAGATAAGACATCTTCCTGATATCAGATTTTGTAATGTAGGAATATCTTATTTAATTCCTGATGCTTTATCTGAGCATCACCAGTAGTATAAGCTAACCTTTGTAAGAACAAAGTAGGATTTAACTGATGTAAAAGAATATTATCTTTCTCTGAGAAACTGACTCAAAAAGATGTTGCCATTCAGCTAAAGTCAGGTTTCATTTGAGAAATGTCACTGTCTGTTTTTAGTCATTTTAGCAGCACAAAAACAGCTCAGAAAATGTAAATGTTCATACAAAACTTTGTCATCTCTAAAAACAACCAGAAATAATGCTAACACACTGTGTATCTAAGTGCAAGAACATGATTTACAAGACACCCTACATTAGCATCCATACTCTAAAAGTTAACCAAATACTCTAGAAGAAGATGCAAGAAAATTTACAATTAGTTAATACATACAGACCACTTCCTCCTAAAAATGCTGCAGTGAAGATTACTGGATAGAATTTAATTGCCTTTAAAAGAATTTATTGTTAACTAAGTCTATGTATTCCCATTATCTTTTAAAATACAAGAAAGAGGGGCCTAACTGGTCTGCTTAGGGGCAAGAGTGGAAAGAATTATCTGGGCACAATTACAAGCAATGATATGAACTGAAAAGAATATGCCAAAAAGATCCTGAGTTCTAAGACTGTAGTAAGTTATAATCTTTTCCACTAGCAACATAAAATTAATGTGGATCTACTCTTGCCGTGCACAAGAAATCATAGAATCATTTTAGATAAATTCTCTTAGCTGACCAAGTACAACTCTACTAGTGTTTCACACTAGTTACTTCCATGTATTAACATCTATTAAATCACGTTCATTACCTGAGATATGACCAATAAAACACCACTGAATCTTTTTGAATCCATTCTCTGATAGAAAAAAACCATGGCTTGACTTTATTTTCATCCATGCTCCTCAATCTATTGACTATAAGACCTCAAAGGGGAAGTGAAGCCCACGGGCATTGTCTTCATAATTTTACTCAAGAAACATCAAATAGAAAAATGTTCAGCAAGGATTTCTACAGAAATTTAGTTTTTCACGTCTCACATTTTGTTTGTTTTGATATGCTCACCTAAGAGATATTACAGGGTAAAAGAGCCACACATCAACATTGAACTGCATGACATAGTGCCATAGAATATCATCTAATGTGTCGTAGATCACCTACCACATGCTCTTTCATCCTACTAAATGATCTGTGTTAATTGTGCTTCTAATGCGTGTAAGTAGTCTCGATATTTAAACAAAAAGTGGTAAGGAAAAGTAAAAAAATATTTAAACTACTTTTCACTTTTCAGGTCATATGAGGCATAGACATAGAAGACAGTACCCTTCTACCTGTTCCTTTTTCTGTTCAAGAAAAGATGCCTATAGAAATGCAGATTTCTTCAAGAGGCACCAAAAATGTCAGAAAGGAAAAGGCTACGATAATACCATTATCTTAACAAAGAGTAAACCAAATCATAAGTGAAGAAACTTAATTCAAATTACTTTAAAAATACCATGTGGAACACAGAACATTACTAGTCTGAAAGAAGATCTTTAATGTTTTTTTCATTTTAATTGGTCACAGTAACAGCAGAACCTCACTTCCTAACCTAACACAATTCAGGACTCCAGGACTTTTCCCCCTAAAACAGAAGTAGTTGTCATGTAATTAAAGGAACTTGTATTAGTGGTCAGTGAAATAACTGGTTATTAAGGGGCAAACAAGTATGTAAAGTGAAGGAAAGATTATTCTCTCCCATGAGGCATAAATTCTTTCTTCAGTTTCAAAACAATTTGTGACAGAAAAGACTTGAGAATTGCATTTGTGCTACCAAAATGAGAGAGTTCACAGTACCTATCAGACATTTACATTGCCCTTCTGTGAAACAGTAAAGGTAATAAACTGAAAATATAATCTCTAATACGGTATATAGCTCAATGAATGTTTGCATGTTATCATTTAGATTAAGTGTTAACAAACATTATGCTCCCTGTGTATAAAAAGCCCTTGTTAAAAAACAATTACATCAGAGAATATAAGATCTAATTGCAACATATTAAGAAAGTATATCATGCTTAATGATTATAAAAATGAACCAAACAATTTTCAAGTATCAGCATGACAATTCACACTGACGAAATCTAGCAAGACCCAAAGCTAAAAAAAAACTTATCACAACAAACATAGAATGCTAGTCAAAACAGAATCCACTTACATTTTTAACATCTCACAGAGTTTTCTTCAAAACTCCAGTCTCAATTAATGTATGCCAAATGTTCCAAAATCACTACAGATCTGGACTGCTACACAGTTTACATATTCATTTAGCAAATGCATTCCTCAAAACTGCAACTAAGAATTGGGCTAGGAGAATGCATTGGCTTCATTTGCAATTAATGTTTTATTGAGGAAAATGCCAACCCCTATGTTCTACTTCATTTTAAGAGGAGTTTGTAAGCAAGAATCACTTTTTAGTTCTCAAATAAAGTGAGATGTACATATTTTGACAGGAAGGGAATTCAGTTTACCAAATAGCTGTGCAAAAGTTCATCTGCAGTGTCCCTTTGCTAATTAAAGTCAAAATACCTCTCATCCTTTAGTCTGCTTGCAGACATTTTCAGGCAGTCCTTACAAAATATTTATTAATATATCTTAATTAGGCCAAATACTTCTTTCAGAGTTATTAGCTCAAAGAAATTAAAAATTCCACTCCTGTGCCCAGATACAAATTCCCCTATCAGTCTTATGCTTCCAAACCCATCTCTTCAAATAATAATAATAAAAAAACCCCAAAAAAACCAAAAACCCCTCCACCACCAAAACAAAAAACCCACTACAAACAAAAAAACCCAAACCAATGTGGAACTTGCATTCCGAAGCACAATATACAAGTCTTTCTTGTCTCTATACTAGCAACACAACACAACATATGGCACAGGCATTACCATTTCAAGTTTAATTCTAGTATAATGAAGCATTCATTACAACAATATATATTTAATCTTTTACATTTAATATAATGCCACTCCTAATTAGCACCACATGTTTCCATATATTACAGATGCTGTTCTAACATGATTCTCTCATCACTATGTTACACTACCTAACTATAGCCTGTTATCTAATTCTATAGGACTCCTCCCTTTCCTATTAACACCTGCTTTAATTATCAGCTCTGTGAACAGAATGGCACTTCAAAAAGCCCTTTGAATATCTTAAACCTACACTGTAAGTCTAGAAGATAGAAAAAGCCTTAATATATTGCTGAAGGGATTATGAAACCCAGAAATATGGTTTTTTTATTGCTAGTACAAGGCTCAGGAAATAGTTTGCACGCACATTCATAAGGACTGCTCAAAGTATCCTACAAATACCTTTAGTCTACATGATCTTAAAGAAAAGAGTGTGTTACCCAAAGAACCAATTAGTGAAGAAACAAGCCAGGCACAGTGTAGTTTTATCACGAGTGGCTGAGTAAGTACAAGAGTGTCTTAGGTTAAAATGGAAGTTATAAACAAAAGTATGTATTCTATTACCATGTGCATAAGCTGTTAAAATAGCTGTGGCAGTGTTCTCTATCTTCTCCATGACTCAGTCCTGATAACGCCCTCTGGGGAAGCAGCAGCTCCCCTGAGGAGACCATCTCTGCTAATGGGCCATCAAGGTGACTCACACAATCACATCATCCCACTGTGAGATGCTCTGCCTTTGGGGAAGGAACCAAGCATTCCTACCTGTATGTAATCTGAGACTGGGAACACAAGCACAGCAGTACCACTGGATTCCCAGAGGACAAGAGCTCAGTAATAACCACTGGACCTCCAGAGAACGACCAGGCCTTGCTACAGGATCACCTGACAAAACCACATCCATCACCCCAATGCGACTGTAGCCACCCTTTGAATGGACTGCTACCACCACCCTGACCAACAGGTTGTCAAGTTATATTCTGACTCTGTCAGTTTAAGCCAGTGTTTCTGTGCTATTGCCTTTATTTTTATTTTCCTATTAAATTGTAATTCTGACTTGGAATATCTTGCAATATATTTGTGTGGAGTTAATTCCTCCTGTTGGTTTGCCTTCAAACTAAAACAAAGAGAAACATGCATATCTCAAGACAGAGTACTCCCTGTTAACACATGACACCTGTCATGGTGGCTGGGCCAAGTGACCTGAAGAACAATCCAGCACAGTCAGAACTGATCACCTTGGAGCCATTTTTTCCAGCTTCTCCTCTCAGTCCATCCTGGTCCCTGCTTAAGTTTTGCTCCATCATCCTTCCTCACTCCACTACCTCATCAGCAACTATTTTCTTGTAAGGCCTGAACCCCCAACCTGCAAAAAAGTAATCTGCAAACTATAGATTAAAAACTAAGCCTTTCCATATTCAAACCATATATATCTATCTTGCCCAATGCTTTTCCAGCTTTAGCAGGAACAACCAACAGCTGACATTAAATTACCAGCTCACACTCTCAGTATCCTTGCTTCTTCAGAGGGATGCCATCAAACAGAGGTGAGGTGGGCAGGTGGGTGCCTGTGCACCTTTACCCCCTCATGGGAGGAAGCAAGGAAGTTTAATCAGTGATGAGCAAACCCTCAGGACATGTTACAGAGAAATTAGCTGTGCCAGAAAAGATGATTGGCTTCCCAGCTTTCTGACTGCAGCACACCACTGCCCAGTGAGCAGATTCTGTTTGGCAAGTAGAAGCTCACTGGCTCCAGTTCGCCAGCCAAGTACTTTGCAAGGTCAAGAGTGCAGTCAGCTCTCAGCCAAAGCTGGAGTGACACTGCAGAAGTCTGTGCATAACATATCTACTTTGCTGGCTGCTGCTTGAGTATGGCTTGAGTCCAAAAACTATGTCTAGACTCATGAATTTAATGTGCCAAAACTGTTTTCTGGCCTGGAGACCTCCTGAGAGCCCATGTCATGACTGTTAACCTTTCCCTCTCCATCCCAGTCAAAGAGGCCTCACTCAATTCCTCTGGTTCTTGCTAACCTGTGATTCTGCCTGAGGAGGCTTTGAGTCAGTTGTAGTTCTTTTGGATCAGCAATCCTGGGCTTCATGGTGACAATATCTCAGGGTGGACCACCAAGGTGCAATGTCCTTGAATAGTTATCACTGCAGCACAATGCTGTACCTTGTACCCACGCAAGGAGTAAGGTGTGTATGACTTGGCAAGATATCAAGACACTGCCTCCGCACTCACTATTATACTAAACAAAGCAAAAAACTAAATGGACCTTGCCTGAAAATGTTGCTGGCTTACAGTTTTCACCTTCACTGCCATTCTGTTTGGCTCTTTTTTTATAACACTTTTATTACTGAGCCAGTGTTAAAAATAAAAGTAAATATGCAAAAAGGCAGCACTTTTCAAGGCCATATAAGGCTTGAAAGTCACAGGGCTTTGAAAAGGAGGATAGTCTGCATCCAGGTATAGTGGCATCACTAGCTGAACAACTTTGTTCTCTGGCCCAAACCTTCTACACTGAGAGTTGTAAAAAGACAAAATGAGACACTCACTGTCTGAGACCCATTAACCACTCTTCAGTCTCCTGGATCTAGGAAAATTTCAAAATGCTCCAGTTTTCTGAGACAGTCCAGGAAATGGGCTTTTGCCTTTCCTTTAAAAGGTCACAGAGAGGGTCTACACTAACTGATTGTGTTTAGTCTCTGCACTTCTAAGGATCTGGACTTGTTTTAGCTGTGCTTACTGTCATCTACCATTCAGGTGAATACTGTCCCATTTTTCCAGGTTAACTTGGTATGGGTGTTTACAACCAAGATCTAATAAACAACAGAATCAGCCTTGAGAATGGCCAGCCCCAGAGCAGGTGGGTGAACACATTCATGGGACCATTCCCAAGACACTTCACCAGGCTGGTTCTGATTCCAGGGGCACTCCAGGCAGGGACAATGTCACAAATGCAGGCACAGAAATGGTGTAATGATCCTGAATTATGTCCATTGCTTTGGAATAAGCAAAATTGGGGAAAAAAATCCAAATTAACAAATAGAATAATTTGTTCATATTTTAGCTATAAATAATTTAAAAATTGTGTCCATTATTGCAGAATGTTTTTTAGACTAATATCATAATGACTAGTCATTTTAAAAAATTCAATCTCTAGCATAAAAGACAATATGCACCCCTTGACAGTCTTACATAGTGACACATTCTACCAATTAAAACATACCATGAAAACAAATATGGCCATACCTTCATCAACACCCAAGCAGATATGCATTCTTCATCCCTTTTAAAACCATCAGTAAATCCCACCAAAGTTTGAACTCCACAAAAAATGTGTCCGTCTGACACAAGAGAAGGCATTTGGAAGTCTACACAAAAACAACAAAACAATTCACACTAGTATTGGAATGTAAGGAGCAGGTGACAAACTAAATAATCCAATAAATGTGTTTTCTTGACATTTTTTATTTCTTATTTTTTCGGTTTTGAAATGAATTCAGAAAAACACTTTGTATCTAATCCTGCTATATACAGAAATCACTGAGGTGCAGTGACAGCAAAACCCACTTAAAGCTCTGCAGAATGAGGTATTATTGCAAACTGGCTCAAAAGGCAAGCTGCTGAGCATCTTCATAAAGATCAGAAAACAGTCAAAACTGTACATGCCAGTCCAGCAGGATCTGTTCTGTTGAAATATATCCTAGGGAATCATTTTAATTTCATAATTATGGAGAGTAATGTAAGTGCTTAACTGAGAAAAGATTTCCAAAATATGTATTTTCAGCACTCAAAGCATGATTTTGAATATAAGCCCCTTCAAAACATGTATTTGGTATTCTAGCATTCTAGCCAAAAATGCTGCCTTGGAATGAGTAAAAGCCAATACTTGTGCTCTCAGTGAAACAGGAGAGAGCTACTTGAGGCAGGTTGGCTCTGAGAAGCACCATAATATTAGAGTGGCTCCAAAATGGCTGGAGCCTACTTCATTTCTCAGTAGGTAATTGGTTAAAGGACACTAATGTATCTGTATTGCTTTGGGGGGTTAAAATACCAGATTCATCTAGGCCAAGGAGCTCTTCAGCAAATTGTCTTCCCTTCCTTAAAAAATTCTTCAGAAGTAGAGTCCAGACCAGCTTTTCTCAGCTATACCAAGATGCTAGAGACTGTTGGTATGTCAACATTTGCAAATAAATGCTGTCTCTAAAGCTGGATAATTTTTAACCTTCAAAATTTCTTCTCTACCTTCAATTACACTGATTATTTTGTTCCCAAAGAAACAGAAGGCTTTGGTCTTCTAGTTCATTGAACACACAGTTCTAAATTTGTTGGAAATAAGAATCTGAACCTTAAATACATGGATGTGTAAAATATGCTCACACAGACTCAAACTAAAAATTATTTAGATTTAAAAAATTTTTGTACACCTTTTTACTTAACAACTGATAGTTTTATCTCATCCCAGTCACTTCTCTTATCACTTTTCCCTGTTGTTTTTCTTTATTTCCACCCTGCTTATCTTATATTTTTATCAGTAATCCAGATGAAAATTCAAATAACTTCTCAAAATCAGTGATAACAATCTTATTCACTGAATTACTATCTTTTCATTCACTGACAAGAATTTCCTCGCCTTCTGTGTGTAAAGTTGTGTGTTAGTAATCACTTGGCAGTACACTGATTTTTAATCATTTGCTCAAACAAACCAATTCAAACTAGAGAAAAGTTTTTCACTTAGAACACTTGGCTGAAATCTGGTGTACCCAAATAAAATATTTAATTAGGATTAATCTATCATAATATATTCCAGATGGAAAGAAACATGTCCCGAGGTCACCAATTTCTTTATTTTTATCTACTCCCAACCACGTCATGGAAAACCATACATATTTGGTTGTTGTTTAAAACTGCAATACTGAATAAGAACTTTATTCACTCATTACAAAATCATTCATCTGGCACAGCCATCCTCTTTGTTTTCAGTTATCTGTATGATTAAGTTAATTTCTGACAATCCTAGTGAATCAACAATAATAACTATTCTATTGATTTAGTGTGGTATATAATTTGATATTTTCACATATTTAATTTCTCATTTAGAATTTATTTTATAATGTGTATTACTCTTCTTATGTATCTTCAATCTTTGAAGGAGTTCTGTGCAATGCAAGAGAAAAAAATTCTTTGTTTAGAAATGAAAGGTACAGTGTAACAGCTTAATTTTTTTCTAACATATTATTTATTCTATGTATTTATTGGTAATATTGCTCTCTGTATACTCTCTCTTCTATTAGCCCTTGTTTTCTTTTAGGTAATATAATACATAGTTAAACATATCTTATTAAGCAGAACATTTTTGCAGCCAAGAACAGCTGAAGGAATGGCACACTGCTGTACCTCATTATTACATTTAGAAGTCCTAGGCAATTAATAGACTAATTTTCTTTTCCCTCTGGAGGTTTGACTGTTTTCAGAAGAAACATGAAGATAAAAATAAAATTCATACATTGAATAAGACATTCTTCATTTCTTGAAAAGACTGGGCACAGAATCAAGAACCCAGACCTTAGGCATATTCAATGCAATTTTCACCTGGGATAAAAGTCATGGGAAAAAAACAGCAAACAGATTTTCTTGGTAGGAACATATTTTACATTACACTGTAATTATTTTCAGCAATATCATTCAACAACCAACACAAATATTTCTAAATTTCGGTGATCTCATTCTTTTAAAGTCATGCTGAAATTACATTTTTAACACTGACAGACAATACTTGGGGATTCATAGTCAAATCTCAAGAACAGATCAAGAATGTATTTGTCTTTTGTCATGCTCAGTGTCACTTCGAGGCTGCTCTCTCAGACACTTCAATACTTCATTCACTCACAACTGTCCCACATGACAATGGCAATTAAAAGGCAACACCACTGCAATCCTTTTAACACAAAGATTTTCCCATACTGAAAGGTGGAGAAAAAAGTAAAAGTGGTTTGCTTATTCTGGTTTTAAAAAAAAATCTCTGTATACTTCAGACTCTGAACATAGGCAAAATAGCTGCATGAACAAGGCCAGCTGAGCTTCACTCTAAGCTGTATTTCAGCCTCCTGATTGTTGAGGCTGCAGGTTTACAAGTAGGTACATAACAGGTATGCTTTTTCTGACACAATTTGCCTTTGTGATTAGCTGCTCTTTAAAAATAACAGAGCTTCAAACACTGATATTTTTGGAAGGCTTCTAGGAGTGTGAAAAAATATAAATAATAATAAATATAAATAAATAATAAAAAATATAAAATATTTTTTCTGAAAAAAAATATAAAGAAACACTATCCTGACAGAGGTTTGCATTATCCTTCCTCTTGAAGAGAAGTGTAAGATTTTATAGGAGGCCTCACAAATATGAAGAATAATTGAAAATATAAAAAGATAGCATGCAAGTTTCTATCTTTTCCTCTTTCGTAGACACCATCGCAATTATATAGTTTGGTTATTGCAGCTCTCTTTCTTTTTGAGGTTCTTGGCACCCTCAAGCATGTTGGAAACATTGTCTTTAAAGGTTTTTGGTTTCCTTTCATTATGACTTCCAAGTAACATTAAAGATTTCCAAATTCCTTTGTCCTCAGAAAAGAATAAACATTTTGTTCTTATTCTTTACAGTCCTACTTTTTTACCTTCACAATCAGCCACTCAGACTTCTGTGCAGCCTCTCCCTGGTCTGCTCTGACAGAGCAGTAGCAACAAGACATTGTTTGCATCCATGAACACAAAGTAGTATCACATATTTTCCTATCTGATTCACAACAAGGCCTTTCTGAGCAAAACTGTTATTCCCTATCGATGACCAAGAATATTTGACTAGTTTCACATTACTGAATCCACTTTGTGGACATAAATTAAGCATGAGATCTTGAGCTAATCTAAAAAACAACGTGTAATCCCCATGAGGATTTACAAAACACTGCACTCAGACCAAGTGAATTCAACCGGAACACGGAAGAGAAGCTGTTATTTTGTTTAGGAGAAAAGGACAAAACATATGGAGCAGTGTGACAAGCCACACCTTAGACACTACCTAAACTTCAACTGAATATAGTAAGGGGAAGGCTTATCCTTTATCAAGAGGAGTAGAAAGTAGAGTCATAAATTGCTCTGGCTCTACTCTGGGTCATACTGAGCTGTACCATTGAGAGATTTACCATGAGGGTGAGTCAAGCACTAGAAGAAGTTAAGAAACTGTGGGGTGTTCAGCCTTACAGATATTCAAGACCTGACTGGACATCCCCCTGAGCAACCTCGTCCTGGTGAGTCCATTCTTAACAGGGGGTTGGACTGGACAAACTCTAGAAGTGCCTTTCCAGCCCAGTGGTTCTGTGACTCCAAGAACTGACACAGCTGCTTGAAAACATTCACTGGAATGTCTCTTCAATGGCCTCCAATGGTCTTTAATTCAAATGTCTACAATGAGCTCCTTAGACACCTTTTCTTTCTACAACACTTCTAAATCCTGAATCTTTACACTCTCCTTTTGTCCTTTGTCTTCTTAAAAAGTTTTGTTTACAGGCCACTAAGATTAAAAAATTACTCCCAAGACCATATAATGAGCAATTTTCGTATGTATACTACAACTTAAATTTTCATCTGTGAATGTATCACTTGGTAGTGAAGATCAGATTTTGATGGAGTTTGCATTTAAAGAAACAACATGTAAAAATTTAAAAAGTAATAACACAAAATGTAAACAAAACTAGTGCTAAATAAGCAACATGAAGATGCTGCTTGTATAACTCAAGTAATACAAGCAAATAAACAGCTAGGAATAAACATTCATTACGTATCTGGATGCAGAAAGTCTTTTAATCAGAAGTCACTCTAACTCAAGCATGGAGTTTCCAGAAATCTGACCTACTTTCATTTTTAGAACAATTTGTGTACTGTGCATACATTTCAGTGCCTTATATTTAAACTTCACAAAGTAATCTAAAATAGTTGCAGATTGATTTAGAAGTTTGCAAAAAGTTGCAGAGCAATGTGAGAACATTTTTCTTAGCTCTAATTACTTATGATTACATTCTGCAGTCACATATAGGTGATGATCTATCTTAAAAGTCCTGAAAAGTCAATAACAGAAGACCTAAAAGCAAAGTACTATTGTGAAATATTTTCTTAGGAAGAATGAAAATGTGAATTTTGTGTTTATTAATAGAGTGGTCACATGAAAAATGTAAACTAGCAACTTTCTTCCATATACATGTACTTTATTATTTAGCAAACTAAACAGAGCCCACATCCTCTTTTCCTCAACATTCAAGAGAGACTGTTTTCCTGGTTGCATTTTACGTCTAGGTGAATTTTATAGATGCTAAACTAGCATTGTAAACTTTAAAGTAAATAAAATTTAGCCTATCAGTTGCTTGACTGCATATTAGTTCCATATAATCTTGACAAAAATCCCAAACAATTATTTTTAGAGATTTTGATAACGTCACAAGGGCATTTACATATAACATGTAATGATACATTAGTGGTTTACAGAGGCCTCCAGAGATTTCATAGCAGTAAGCATTAATTAATTCTTCCTGACAATTATTACACAAAAATACATTGAATGGTTTAATGCTCCATAGTTTCTCATTGTGCCTCTCCCTGTGAGCAGCAATCCCCTCAGTTCCCAGGGTTCCATAATCCCCAAGTCTCTGCCATCTCCAGGTATTATCAGTGTTTGCGGCACCTGCATGTTGAACTTCACATTTCACTGGAGCAAAATTTACATTGTTCCATTTTATTTTCCAATTATGCAGCATCCCACCAAATAGCAGTTGTCTGTTACCCTTTTATACTTCCAGATAATAATTAAAATTTTCATATCTGAAGCTTCCTTGTCTAGCAAGATGGCCAATGTTCCTCCCTTTTCACAAAGCCAAAAACCATTTTGAAAACATCTGTATACACCTCTGCTTTCTGAAAATCAACAGTTATTTGAGCCAACGCTAAGATTTATACTGATATTCAACTGGCTTTAAACAAAATCTGCAACGTTAAGTGTATTAAGCATCAGCAGTTTCAGATATCTAATCTTAACATTAAACATAATTACTTGTGAATACTGGAACATTTAGAGTTCCATCTTGTTTTTGCCTTTGTATTTATGTTGTAGTAAGAGAACTACTGGTCAAGAGGAAGCAGACAAAATAAGCATATATTGCAAGTGAAAAAATAAAATAAATTCTATTTTAAAAATGCTAATTTTTGTAATAGTCATTCTTTTAAGTTGCCAGGTAGAAACATAAAATTTCTGAAACACTTAATCTAAATATACAAACACCAGAGTAGAATGTGGACCAATGCTATGTCTTAACTGACTTTAATTTAAAAGAAGCATCTTCTTTTAAAAGTGACTGAATAATAAAATATTTGTCCCATGTTCATCCAACAATATCATTTTACATATTTAAATTATTTTAACTACAACTCAGAACATCCAGACTTCCATTCTGAAATCAAATTCAGTGGTGTCTGCAAGCATAGTAACAAAAAACTGGTTTTCACATAAAGCTGTAGACTTAAAAAATGGAAGTATTTAAGTTGCAGAATATTGCTAAACATGTTTTCCCTTTCTTCTAAAAAATGAAAGTTTAGTAGAAGCTACATAAATAAAACTAAACTCTACTCTTTAGATACCATTTAATGTAAGTGCTTTTGGAGTTGTCCAAGCTGAAAGAAAAGTGTGAAAAAAAACCCATACTCCTGAAATTTCTTTTCATTACAGACATTGAGTTGTCAAAGTTATAGACTAGTCATATAGAACAAACAAAAAACCCTCCATGCCTTCTCTTTTTAGCTCATAGTTTAATATTTTCATCAACATAACAGAGGAGTTATCTTGGCTTATTTTAATTCACCATTAAAGAAAGAAAAATTGACAACCACCCTTCCCAAACTGACAAAGGCTTGCCTTTCCAGGAAGAAAAAGAAACAAAACTGACAAGAAGTGACAGAATGCCGTTGTTTCATGTGTTATTCACCGCAATAGAAAGAAAGAAAAAAAAAAAAGTGTATTTTTGAGAAAAAGCTTAGTTTTTAAAAGCTTGAAAAAACTTTAAAATCTTTTTGCTGGCATGAACTAACATAGGTTTAGAAACAGAGTATTTGTGAAATAAATGTGAAAGCACTGGTTTCTACACCAAAAATACCAAGAGAAGTTATTCCTGACAGAATATGCTGTAAGGCAGTATTTTGGTGTGTATTAATCATAGAATTATAGAAACAGTAAGGTTGTAAAAGGCCCCCAAAAGCCTAGAGTCCAACCTTGAGCAAAACCAGTTTTCCATTAACTTCTCCAGTGTGAGTCCATCCCATGACCAACACCTCTCTGAACTGCTGCAGTGTGAATCCATTCCATGGGCAACAGCTTTCCTCAAACTGCTGTGGCATGGGTCACTCTTCCACAGAGTGCAATCCTTCAAGGACAGGCTGCTCCAGCCTGGGAGCAGGGCTCCTCTCTCCACAGGCCACAGGGTCAGACATCAGCTGCTCTGGTGTGGGGCTCCTCCATGGACTGCAGGTGGATCCCCATGGGCTGCAGGGGCACAGCTGCCCCACCGTGGGCTGTTCTATGGGCTGCAGGGGAATCTCAGCTTTGGAGCCTGGAGCAGCTCCTCCTCCTCCTTCTGCACTGACCTTGGTGTCTGCAGAGCTGTTCTCACATGTTCTTACTGTGCTTTTCTCTGGCTGGAATTAAAGCTGCATCTACAAGATTTTTTTTTATTTCTTCCTAAATATGCTATCAATAGAGGGGCTTCTGCCATCTCTAATTGACCCATCCTTGGCCAGCAGCATATCCATCTTCAGAGCCATCAGGGATTGGCTCTGCCAGACATGGTGGAAGCTTCTGGAAGCTTCTCACAGAAGCCACCTCTGGCTTTTCTTTGTAACATGTTAATCTCTGCATATTTTTTTCTGTTTTGTGCTCTTAAACACCAACCCAGGATCTCTGCCAATAAGGAACAGAGAATGATTTCATACACTGTGCCTTTCTTCCATCTCTGCAAGAACTGCAGACTAGATGGAAGACTAGAAAAGTAATGAATTATGCTATGCATCTTTTTATTGGACTGTTTTGTGAAAAGCAAGCTGTTATTAAAATTTTCCAAAGTATTTCTTTATGAAAAATATTAATAGTATGAATATGTATTTTCTTGTATAACATGTACATCCTACTACTTTATCACTACTGAACATTACAAAAGTGCTGTTTATTACAAGCATCTAGAGTATAACTTGTAAGCCTTGAGATGCATACTAACAAGTTTTGCCAAGACTTTATTCCTCTGTTCTCCCAAAAAGTACTATGATGTTCTCTTTCAAAAAGTAATTTAAATATAAAAGGAAGTATCTTTAAAGCATTATTCACTACAGAGATTTGTTATTTGTTTCTAAATGAAAAAAAATTGCTATTAATACAAAATAAGAATACTTTCATAACTAATTTACTTTTGGTCACAATATGGCCTTAAAGGATTGCCAGAAGTATTGTATATAATCATAACAAATGAAGTCTTTCATTGGATTTGCAGGAAAAGCCTGAGTGACAGCCAAAATAGTACAGCATTAAAGAAATTGAAACATTCACATTTTTCATCTTCTTGGAAAAGTAAGACTGACCCATTAAAAATTAATTCAAATTATTCTATTTTAAGCTGATTAAGACTCATACGTGGAGCAGTCAGTTATTTTTCTGTCTATGCAATATCAAAAGGACAGTTCACTAATCAAAACCAAATCTAATTAAAAGGATGAAGAAGATAGAGAAGTCAGTAAGGAAGATACTTCCTAAGTATGTGAAAAAAGTCCAAACACAGTACATGTCAGCAATCTCTCATGTAAAGCCCTTTATAATCCTCTTTCACACAACATCTAGTTGTTTTATAGTCTTGAAAGCATTACTCACAACAGGCTCATGAGGCAGAGCACTGTTTGCTGACTCTGTAGATACCAGATAAGGAAGGGCATGACTGCAGGCTGCCAAGCAGTCAGACAGGAGCTTCCTCTGCCTCGCTCTGTAACAAGCAAGTTCCAAGCAGAAGACGATAGAGATATTATTAACTTCGGAGCCATTCCCAAAATTTAAAATAACGATGATTTTAGTGCAAGAACTAACATAGCCCCACATAAAATTTTTTGTAAAGGAATAAAACAAGAGGAGGTATAACTGACACCAAAAAAAGCTTCAAGCATCAGCACCTTATTGTCCTTCAGTACAACCTTTTATGCCATTCATTTTACACACTTTACACCTGTGTGCCCTCTATCACCTTTTGTGACTGGTCAGTATACCTGGCACTCCATGTCCCATAGATTTCAATACTGTTCACCTGTCCTACACAGTTGTAGCCCATTAGGGATAAAGCTTGGCCACAGCCCCATTCCCAATCACCACAAACTCTATGCCTACAAAAAAACCCAAACAAACAAAAAACCAAAACAAAACTGTGATAAATAAAGCAGTTAACTCACAGTTTCTCTGAAGATACACTGAGTGAGCTACGATTGTTCAGTCTGCAGAAACAAAGGCTCCAGGAAGACCTAACTGCATCCAAGAAAAGCTGGAGAGGGAGTTCTAGGTGGGTATGAAGTGATAGGACAAGGGGGAATGGCTTAGGATGAAAGACAGTAGGTTTAAATTGGAGTCTACGAAGTACCCAGGCTATACCTTCACCAAGGGAGCAACATTCTCACTTCCTTTTAAGTAGAAAGACTCAAGACCCCTGCACAACTATTACCAGATTTGATTTCTAAAGTTCTTGTCAATGATTTTCAGACACATACAACTGGCAAGACTGATATAACTGTTCAGTATGAAAAACTCCAAATGATTTGACAGAAATCATATGCAAGGAATACTGGAATTTTCAGTTGTGCAAGAGACAAAGATTTGCATGTTTTGATGCTCCTTTCACAAAATCAGTACACTCAATTGCACTTAAATTAAGATCGTGCAAACATTTTTCCCACTGTTCATCTCTGCCAATCAGATGTTCACGGCTACTGTATCTCAGTTACATGTTCTGGTAAGACATACAAAAAATCTTGAGAGGAAGGCAACAATGGTTAACCATATAATTTTATCTGATGTTTGCAGTGGCAGCTGAAAATTTATTTTCCACATTAATTTTGATCACAAGTTCCAGAGGGCATTAAATCCAATTATACCAGTAGAGATTTCTTAAGTAAAAGATATGACATTTAAGGCTTATTCTATATTTAATTTTCTTCAAAACAAAAATTCTTTCAAAGTCTTTAATGTTAATAGCACTGCTGAGAGACAAATTCTAAAGGATGCTAACAGTATCTAGGAATTTAATTGCCTATGAATGTCTATGCACAGAAGAAGCATAGAAGACAGTGAGAATGCAGGCAGTTCATACAGCCATCAATAGGACCTCCCTGGCAATGAACTTCTGTATCTCACAGAAACACCCTCAGACACAATGCCACCACAGCCTACAGATCATTTCTTGAAAACGACAGATGAAAAATCTGCAGCTGTACATGGCCAAGATGGGAGGTATTGGTGAGAAAATTTTTGGCATGTGAGGAGTCCTGCAAAGATATGAGGATGTAGTTGACCAGGGATATTTTAAACATGCACTATTAAAAGAGAAATAACTGATGGTGAAAGAGAAGAAGCTCATTGCAAATCATCTTAAATCAGCTATAATTGTATTGAAATTGGGATTATATGACTAAGACAGAAAATAATGAAGTGCCCTAATTGTGCCTCAAGACATTTAAATAGAAATTGTATTCAGGGCTTGTATAAATGTCACTTTATCAGATGTTATAATTTTCATCAAAATTACTCTAATTGTCTTACTTCCCCTGCTCCTCACAAAAGTACAGTACCCAAATGATTATGTGAATATCAACCATTCTTATTTCAGTGCCTGAATAATAAAGTTAATCTATGGATATACATTTATTCAGTTAAAACTAGCTGAATTCTCCTAAGATGTGTCTTATGGAAATAAAATGGCTCCCAAGAAACACAGCTTAAAAACATACTCTGCTTCTTTCAATAGCCTTCAGAATATGCAATTACCCAATAACTCACTGGGGACAGAAAACAAATAGAAAAGGTTTGAAACATTCTTGGTTCAGTTGCTTAAGAAATTATTTTTTCCTGAGAAATTATTTTCACTTATCAGCCTTTGTCTCTTTACGTAGTTGTTGCCTTTGTTAGTATTACTTGCAAGAATTCTCCAAATAACTACAAAATATAAACAAAAAACCATCCCTTATATTTCTGATTCTGTGTTAGCTACTATGTAGTACATATGTTAAGAAGTCTCTCTCCAAGGACACTGAGTCAGCTTTAATTGTTTATGTAGAGTTTTAGTAACACACTTTGAAGCTAGACAGCAACTCTTTGATCTTTAAAAGCTTAAGTGAGAGACTCAAGCGTATATCCTCAAACTTGCGGTTAATCTGAATTAAGACTCAAAATGAGGGACTGATTCACATTTCAAATTAATCAGACATCTTAAGATGACAGTGGCTAACTGATTAGTGCCTGAAATATGTCATTCTTATAGAGAAATAAATCCTAAGAAACATTTACCCTGTAATTTTTATTGGTAACATTCTGATATGAAGACCTCACTCAATGTGTAATACATGCATAGAGAAAAAATTTCCATTCTTCTTGAAGTCAATAGACACTGTACTCAACTATTCACATGATAGAAAGATTTAACAATTTCAGTTTGCTCTCAGAGCACAGCTAAAAGAAGGTAGTATTTCAAAATTACTTCACTGCATTTCACACCAATGTAGAAAATTCTACAATAACCAGAGTGAAATGTAATACTAGGTGTTTTTTTTTTCTTTGTATAATGGTGGTTTGATTTTCTCCACATTCTTTCCAAAAGGAAAGGCATTTGTTCACATCATTCCCCTTTCACTTCCATAATTACATCCCAGCTGCACTCCCAGCACAATCATACAGACACACACCTTTTTAAAATTATTACATCAGCAAAATGTAGGTTTGAAGAAAGATGAAAAGAACACTAGTACAGTAATTCCTGATGTTTTAGTAACATCACATAACACTCTTGCTTTAAAAAGACAACACACTTAGAACAGCTGTCCTAGTCTAGTTAAAATTGTGCTTGGTAGTCTCAAAAAAGGACACAGAAATATTTGGGTTTACAAAGAGACTGTGGTTAAGTCTGAAAAAAAATCTTAGTCCAAGAAAGGGGAGCCTAAAAGTGTCCTGCTATGACTCAAATCTTGAAGGTTGGGGACCCCAGTCTCTAATCAGTATAAGAAGGAGACAAATATGTTAGACTTTGCCAGGTAGCTGCAAACGAAGCCCCCACACCCACCCAGCCACCCAGCTAAAACTGCAGATGTTCTGGCTCTCTCCCAGAGCCCAGAACTTAAGCAAAGTCTCTCTACTCCACCATATGAGAAGATCATGTTTATTGCCCCATACTGAACAACAGGAAAATTACAAAAACATTCATCTTAATGAATGTTTATACTAAGATCCTGTGATGCTAAAACAAAAAGTAAATAGTTTGGAAGAAGGGAGAGTAGGGGGTCTGTGAAAACATCCATCTCTGAATGCTTTTGAGTCTTTCATCTTCACTTGGAGAAACGTCACAGGACTTCTATCAGATGCATGTAATAAACCTGCACCTACTAAATCATATTCCTCGCTGTGAGCAAATGCTGCTTGTTCTTACATGCAACATGGGACAGTAATCCTGAAATCCTCAACTTAGTGTCAGCACAGAGCCAGCAGCTGACACTTACGTGTGCTACAAATGCCTTACATGCTCAGCACCAGCTGTAGTCTTCAGCTTTTAATCATACCATGACTGCAGAACCATGCTAATAGAAAGTGTAGCCTTCAAAATTAGATATAATCCCTTAATTTGTCATTTATTGCAAAAGCCCTAAGGAGTTGCTTCAAGTTTTCATCTATTATAGCTAGTTTTCTACTTTTTGCTCTTTATTTTAATATTAAAGGCTTATGAGTTTGATAGAGGGACATAAAATAAATGCTCCAATTGATTATTCAACCAAGTTCCATTGACAACAGGAGGTTATGAAAAAACTTGCATGCACAGCATAAAATAAAGTTGTATTATCAAGTCCATGAAACATTATTCATACATACACGTAACAGATTTCAACATATTAACAAACTTAGAAGTGAGAACTATATAGCTTCTCCACACAGAATATAATAACTAATTCATTTGCTAACCTGTGAGACATTTTTAGGATCTCTAGACTTCTAGCAGACAGCCAAGCACTGCAATCCCATGGAGTAGCTGTGGCCTCAGATTCAAGATTTCTGTGCTACATGCCACAGTGGTAAGGAACATCTGTCAGACCACTGCAAACACAGATGTTCTCTGGATCACAGACAGTCTTAAAAAAGAAGTTTCAAAATAACGAGGAAGCATGTACTGTAATCACTGATCTTCTTGGTGGGAGAGGAGTTGGTAAGACAATATTGTCACAGACATTACTAGGTTTCAGAATGAATTTTCTGCTAAAAATAGTGAGATTACACATTCTAGTGTTGTCTTCAGCTAACTTTGGGCTCCCATGAGAAACAAATACTGCCCTATATTTGCCCTAACCTTTCTCATCTGCATTTTCCACCTCACAACCTATTTCGTGATGTACCTGTGAATTTTCATTGTTACTACGTATGGAAACAATTTGAAATTACTGAAAGAGATATGCTGTATTATTTTCAAATTTCAGTGAATACCAGTTTCCACTATTTAAAACCCCCATATGTGTTGCTTTCTCTTGGATTTTGGTCAAGCTTCCTCCAGAACACAGAAAATTTGCAATAAAAAAAATCACATCTTCATGGAAACACACAGATTAAATGCTCCTTATTTGACTCTTTATCTCCAACTACTGTTGTCATTTTACCAGACCCTTTACTGGACACCACAGACACATTAGAAAGAAAATTCTGGTGGTAGAGATGATAACTATTTTGTAATGTACCATTACAGATTTGAAAGAAAATCAGAATCAATTAATTTCATTTGTTCTTAATGACAGAACAAGAGGCAACTCTTCAAGCTGCAGTAGGGTACATTAGCCGCCCCACGAGAGGAAAAAATTACACTCCCTAGATCATTAAACAAACTGCCAAGTGAAGTTACAGACTCGTTATCATTTGAAACATGACACCTATCAGAGAAGCCAGAAATAATAAATTTGCCTTGCCAAAATGGTAATGGGCTGTTCATAAATTCCAGATGAAACACATTCTAAAACTAAAATGGCTTGATTACATTACAAAAATTACTTGTTATTATAGTGTGCATCATTTTGTTTAGTCAGTAAGAAAGAACATGAGAAGTGCTACAGCAAACAGCCTCTTGAAATATTACTTGACTGGCAGTGTATTTAATGAAGCTTTTTGTTATAAACCTTCACTTCTTTTCCTACTCTTTCAAAATTCATAACTTTGCATAATGCAGTTTTGGGCAGAAAATAAAATCCCTTCAGAAAATACGTTTGCATGTATTTTCTGTACACATAAAAACAATGCCACCTGCTTGTCACTCTATATCTTATGTGAGGAGACTAAACACATGAGGTATGAGACTAAACACAACCTCAGGCAACCACTGTGGCAGTGGCAGGGGCCTGGCTGTCACAGTCAGCTCTGCACAGAGGGCACTTGGTGTCCAGGAGCAGCAGGAGCAAGGGGTGCTCCAGAAGGGACAGTGAGCCAGCAGCAAAGGTGGTTTGGGCACCAGACTCTGAGCACCAGGCAAAGGGGCCAGACAAGCCCAAGCTAGGAAGTCCAAACAAGTTTTGAGGAAAGCCGGTGCCAGTGTGGGTCAATGTGGGGAAAAGGTGTCAGGCTGGGCTGAAATGGGGCATCCCATTGAGCAGGGAGGCTGCAGCCCAGTGGTGCTCTCAGGGTTCAGACAATCGACCTCCACCATCAAAATGCATTGGTTCTGGTTTTACAAAGCACAAGGGCTTTGTAAAAATACTATGCTGTAATTTAGATTTTACATTCTGGTTTGTTTTTCAGCTTTAAAGGAAGTTTTATTTACAATGGCCAGCTAATTGTGAAAATTAAACCATTTCAGTCCAGGCAGGGTAACCTCTGTCAGCATGATGCAGCTATTACTGTACAGAGACAGGCCATGCTTAAAATGAGCATATCTGCAGACATCTGCCACGCAGGGAGGAGGCTTCCTCCCAGCTTTAGTGACTTCAGTAAATGACACAGAAGTCTAAACGTGAGAACTGTGAAAACATTAAGCTCGGTAGCATGCATACATTAACTAAGAGGGAATGAAATTAGCAAGGGCAGTAAAAAGCACTACAGCAGTGACAAACACCACACTGCCTGAGTTGCAAGCACTGTCTTTGAACAAGTTTCCACAGCTTAGGAGAGGGAATATGGGGTTTAACCCAAACACTCATAAATTTTCTTACAGACATCTCAAGCTACACATTAAATGGCTTTCACAGATAAAACATCAAAACACATGCACCGAAGCTTAAACACAAGTCCTCTTCCAAACAAAAAGTCATTGTCAGGCAGACGAAGAATTGATCTTGGTCCAGAAAGTCATGCACTTCACTTTCAAGGACAGCCCAGAATAACATTTTGGAAAGACCATGCAAAGCAAATACGTCAAAAAAAAATTAAACAGAATCTTGAGCATAGAAAAATGGTAGCTGTGAAATAGCAACCAAAGTTAAAATGATTGACAATTTAGCAAGGTTCTTTTTTTCTTCTTAGATATTAAAGTTAATTAAAATTGGTGAAGTCATCAAGTCATTTGTGGCTTATCCTAAATGTAATATAATCTCATCTGAAAAGCATGAAATAGCTCTGCCTATATCTATAACTTCAATTCTTGGTAACTATTATAGTCATTCAATAATCCAATTACTATAAATTACATTGCAGAAGTAGGTCTATGCAATAGCCAAAATGGAAAAGAGTTGTGACATTGTCTGCACAACATTAATTGACCAAAATAAACTTATTACGTAAAACAGACCGAAGAAAACAGACTTCCCACAATACTACGTCTGAAAGTCTTCCAGCAGAACAGAACACTCAAAACAGAACAGAAATGAACATATATACATTTTCAAATGCAATAGTCAAAATGTATATTTAATCTAGAATGTAATATTAACGTTTGCTTTCAATGCAGTTTGGAAGGTGCTGTTTGATATCAGTAAACAGGCACTCTTGGATGCTGATCAAACAATCACCCTAAAATATAGGAAAAACATACTCATCCATGTAAAGTTTCATCTTCTGGTGCCTGACACAAAAGGGTTTCATCTCATATTCAAAAGTATGGAGCCACTGAGATTCAAGATTTGCATGGAAGGAAAAAGTTCTCAGAAGAAGGGATATTTAATAAATAGTGGCATTCATGGTCAATTTCCAGTGGTTTAAAAATCTGTTTTCAGTTTAGAGCTTTTAAACATATATAAATATTTATCTTATGTTTATAAACACAAGAAATACTTTATTTTGGCTAGAGTCTTGCCAAAATGCCTGATAAAAATCTGGCATTTCAGTGTCAGCTCAGGCATCACAGCCAAAACCACACATGTTAAGGGAGAAAAGATGATACAATCTGAAGAGTTCAAGGTTGCAAAAGGTTTGACTGAAAGGGTAAATGGGGAGTGTATCAAAATTGTTTCATTTTCCAAACATTTCCAATTAAAACTGTAAATGTAAATTTAATCTCCACTAAACTAGATAGTGAAAATGCTGCTTTGGAATATAAGCCCACCTCACAAAACAGCAAGTTTAAAAAAAAGCATGAGCTGTTACGCAAAGTTAGAGAAACGTTGAACAGTAAGAAACAACATTTGTATTTATCCTGTTTTACACTCCAGTTTATGAGGATGCAACATTTGAATGAGCAGGTCACCAAGCCTGATGGAAACATACTGTCACTGATGTTCACAGCCAGCTGGGTTCTATGGCCTGATGGCTCACATCTACAACTAGAATCAGTACAAGCCAGTGCCCCCACCCAGAGCTACACAGCACTATCTTTCATCATGCTACAGAAAAACATATTAGAATTATCCTAAAAAAAGTTAAGACCATTCCCAATTTCTATCTTTGCTTGTATTTACAGAAGAGAAACACATTACAAAACATTTAAAACAGTCCTTTGAAACAGAAAGCATGGGGGGGGTAATTTTGCAGATAATTGGAATGTAATGATCACACAAATAATTTTTCTCTACATATTTCACTATATGTAACTAACAAGTTTTGTAAAATCCATATCCAATGAAAGAAAACCTCCAAACAAACTAAGCATTAATTATCACTTGCAACAGAAAAACAATTGTTTTCGTTTTTGAAATTTTTATTTAAAAAATCAGGCAAAAATCTGAAGCTTTTCAAAAAGTAGCTTTTCAGAAACTGTTGGTGTGTTCTTCTATTGCTCTGGACTAAATAGCCCAGAAAAAAATCTGTTTCCATACATTTCTTTAAGGTATTTAGCTTTCATATGTATCACAAACGAAATTTCCATCTCAAATGAAATCTCTTTCATGGAACATGAAAGCATATTCTCTGAAATTCTTCCTAAGTTTAAAGCAGAGTCTGGCTCTGTAAATCTCCAGAACTACCAAGAAATAATGCAGGCAAGAAAAAAAAAATTAACAGACACCCTCATGCACAAGGTAAAATAAGACTCAAACCCAACTCTGACAGATTAATTACAAAAGTTCATACTGATTTATAAATTGTGCACCCTCACTCAACCCATCCCACAGAAATTGTACTTGTACTAATGAGATCCAGTGGATCTAAAGTTATTGTCATAAAAGTGTAACGACTCATGTGGAACGAAAATGAAAAAAAAAAATTAAGCTACAGCATTAATATAAGTTCTGAAATAACTGCAGATGTCATTTATTTGTATTTCTACATGGAATTTCATATAGAAAAGAGATCTGGTTTAGTGTTTGAGACAAGTAAAATATTTCAGTTACATCTAGAAAATGGTGACAACCACAGCTGTGGAAGAAAAAAAAAATTACTGAAAATAAATAGTATGTTTCACTTTTTTTTTTTTTTTTTCTGATATATCCCCTTATATTTTGTTTGGTACACGTCTTTCTTTTTACACCTCTCCATGTTTTAGGCAGATGTTTTATTTCATCTTTTTAAATATATATACATAATTTTTCTCCATGGTTACAAACCAGATTTGTTGATTCTCTGTCCTGGTTGAGATTCCAATTTCTATTCAGCTGGGTCATGATCTGAGCACCTCTATTTTAATGAAAATCCTGAACAGCACGACACATTTTTATCAGTTACTATTCATTTAGTTTCAGCTACTTTTTAAAAAGATCTGATATTAAGTAATTAAAAACTGTAACAGTAAAGCTAAGTTTGAATTTGAAATGTAGTTGCATCTGACCCAGTAATACAACTCCAATATTTTGCCTACTTTAAATTGGTAATTTGCCATCATTTGCCAACAACACCAAGCTGTGTAGCGCAGTCAGCATGCTGGAGAGAAGCAATGTCATCCACACAGACTTGAGAGGTGGGCCCATGCAGGCCTCATGAAGTTCAACAAGGCCAAGTGCAAGGTCCTGCACCTAGACTGGGGCAATCCCAAGCAAAAATAAAGGCTGGGTGAAAAATGTGAAGAGAAGCCCTAAGGAGAAGACTTGGGGTGTTGAAGAGAAGCTCGATGTCATCCATCCATGTGTACTTGCAGCCCAGAAATCCAAACAATCCTGGACTGCATCCAAAGGGGCACGGCCAGCAGCTCAAGAGAGGGGATTCTGCCCCTCTATTCTGCTGGTGAAACCCCACCTGGAGTCCTGCATCCAGCTCTTGGGTGTCCAACAAAGAAGGTCGTGGATCTGCTGGAATGAGTCCAGGAGAGAATCATGAATGTGAGCATTGGGCTCCCCACAGAAGACAATGGGGAAACTTTGAGCATCTCACCCCAAACCCACTCCCTAAAAGGGTCCTACAAGAAAGTCAGACTTTTGATGAGGGTTAGCATATGTTGGGGTTTAGGATTTTTCCATTTGTTTCTTTCTCTTAGGGAATTTTCTCCCTTTTTGTTGCTAAGAAACAGTATTACTGGTACTTAAGAGAGACAAAAGAAGTAACCACAGAGAAGGGGGAGGACTGCAGCTGGCTTTACCATCCTAGCCGAGGGACATTCTGCTGGGAAGAGCAGGGATAGCGAGAGATTTGGGCTGGGGGAAGGGGCTGGGCACAGCTCTCATCCCTCTTTTTGCTATCAGCTTTGGAGGAAGATGGTTGAGTTGCTGCTTCTGGGTGGGAATTTGCTGTTGCCACCGGAGCCCAACCCTGTCCTGCTTCTTCTGCCATGGGTGTGAGAGCAGCCACTTCTGCTTTGCTCATGAGAGCAGCCAGTGAACTGGAACCTTATTAACCCTCTACCTCACTAAAAAAGGGACTTTTGCCATCTGCTGGGGTGCCTCAGGGGAAACCCTGGGACCCCAAGCCCTTTCCCCTTCAAGAGAGCCTTTCAGTGCCTTGTTGTGTTCGGGAGCTGCACTGCTGCTGCTCTGCCCCGCCATGCTTCTGCTACTGATCTGGATGTTTTTTTGCTACACTGTAGCCATGCACCCCTGCCTGCTTGGACCAGCTCCTGCTGCAGCTTTGGAGGCTCTGATACATCTCGTCTACCACTCTGGCCCCTGCTGCTCCAGCTTGCTGCTTCTCAGGTTCCTGCTACAGCTCCTTTTGCTATCCAGAGGGGCACCAGGATCAGCTCTAAAGGAAATCCTTTCTCCTTCTTCCTGCTGGCTGCACCCGCCATTACCGTGTGGAGAGACGGCCACAACCCGCGCCACAGCGCCCCCTGCAGGCGCGGGGGAATCACCGCCCCCGCCCTGCCCGGCTGGGAGCCAGCAGCGCCCCTGCTGGCCGTGCCCGGAACTGCACCAAGGGACGCACCCACCGCTGAGAGAAGGCTGGGTCTGTGGTTCTGTTTGGTGCTCCTGCTGTTGCTGTCATTTTTTTACCTTGTTATACATACTGGTAAAGAACTGTTATTCCTTTTCCCATATCTTTGGCTGAAAGCCGTTTAATTTCAAAGTTATAATAATTCATAGGAAAGGCAGTCATACTCTGCATTCCAAGGGAGGTTCTTGCCTTCCTTGGCAGACACCTGTCTCTCAAACCAAGACAGCATGAGAGGACAAGGGGGAATGGACTTCAAGTGAAAGAGGGTAGATTTAGATCAGATTAGGAAAAAATTCATCATTATGAGGGTGGTGAGAATTTGCTCAGAGAGATTGTGGATGTCCTTTTCCTGGAAGTGTTCAAGGCAAGGCTTCCAAACCATTCTATGACATGAAAATAAAATCCATTACTGAATGCTGGAATTTTTAAGCTTTTAATAAATCAATTGTTGCACAAAGGCATTATACATGTCACATTATAGAAAGAAGAAATAAAAGTATAACATTAGCTTTCAAATGTCTCCTAAAAATGCATTCTCCGTCACACTGCTATATATCCATTAAGCTAAATCTTCCTGTTAGAAAACGGATTATTCCTAGTTGTTGTTTAGTAACACAGTGTGCCATGGCCATTTTACCATGTGGCTTTCCTATATTTTGACCAGGTAATAGATCTCCTTCTGCCTTAATTAATTTTATATTTAGCATCTTCAAAGGAACAAGAGCTTTAATGTAACCTTTTTTTTTTTTCCCTGACAAAATTCAAACTTTATTTTACTAATTAGTACATTATCTGAAAAGAAATACTGATTCCTTAATTCCACCCAGGTTACCTTACTTATATTTCACTTCTTGTAGTACCACAGAAACACATCAGTATGACATGATCCACCCCCGGAGATGTCTAGTGCAGGCTTCTGCTTGAAGCAAGATCTGCTGTGACAAATAGACCCACAGCCACTCCCTCCAGAGTCCAGACGTTTAACTCATGTCACCTATCCAGATCATAAAGTACCTGCATCCTTACTATAAGAATACTATAGAAGACAGTTTCAAAAGCTATACTAAAGTACAGGTAAACAAAATCTTCTACTCTCTCCTTGTACACAAATCCCATCATTTTATTATAAAAGGCAACCAGGTTGGTCAGGCATGATCTACCCTTGTGAAGTCCACACTGACTGTTCATAATCACCTTCTCCTTCATGCACTCATGAAATCTCTGTCACATTCTAAAAGGATCCAACTCTACAATATTGTGAGGGTCCAAGCTGAGGGTGCCAGCCTGTATTTCCCCATATCTAGCTATAGGTCTGTTATGAAGACTGGTGCAAGGTATGCCTTTCTCTGTTTATCCAGAATCTCCCCTAAAGCCTGTGATCTCTAAAAGATGATAGAAAGTGGCCTTGCAAGGACGTCACCCCGTGCTCTCAGATGCAGCTCTCCTGGATGCAACTATATCAGGTTCCATGGAGTTCTTGCAAGGAAATTGTGTTCTGATCCTCACCCACTGATGGCAGTTCTTTTCAGACTGCCCTAAAAATCAGAGGCTTGGGACACCTGATAGCTGAAGACTGAGAAAAAGAAAGTACTAAGCAGAACCATAGAATCATTTTGGCTGGAAAAGGCCTTTAAGGTCAAGACCAACTGTAAACCTAACATTGCCAAGTCCACCACTAAACCATGTCCATAAGTGCCACATGAACGTGTCATTTAAATAACTTCAGAGATTGTGACTCAACCACTTCTCTTGTCAGTCTATTTCAGTGCTTGACAGACCTTTCAGTGAAGAGCATTTTCCTAATATCCAATGCAAACTTCCCCATGTAGAACCTGAGGCCATTTCCTCTCATACCAACTTGAGGCTTATTTTTCTCATTCCAAAGTATCTCAGCTTTGTGTCTGCTTTCACCTGTCTCATTTAGCAACAGTTTCACATTTCACTTATCCAGCCTTTTACTACTAATATAGTGGTGGAAGCTCTTCTTGTTGCCCTCAGTGTCCCTTGCAAGTCTTAACTCCATCTGAGCTTTGATTGACTTGATGCCATCCGCACATAACCATGCAATATTTCTAAATTCCTCCTTTGTAGTCCATCTTTGCTCCATTTTTGCATCAAATTATAGCCATGAGTTTATCAAAGCTCCTATCCTGACAATTCTATCTGACATCCTGATTATTGTGACAGACATTCTTGCTCATGGAGGAGGTCTCTTTATGAGATTTCTAGTCTGTTGCTCCACTCTGGCTGGAGAGATGGTTGACGCTAATTACCTACAAATGTCACCATGACAAAAGTAATCTCACACAGATAAGTCAAATCACAGCAAGACAGACTGTAATTATCGATGTTTGTTAGTATGAAGTTGTACTAAAATCTTATATCCTTTAGATCCAGAAGTTTCCTTGATCAAGAAGATAAATGCTATGGCCAAATCTTAACATACTAAAACATACTAAAACAATGTCTGTAATTGAGCCTTCCTTTATTCTCTGTCATAAAAGGACTCTGATAGTCAAAATACTTTGGATAAGAATACAGACAATGAAGAACATTTAATAATCCTCAAAATTGTAGTCCTCGATTGATTTTTCTCCTTAAAATAATAGATAGTAAGTGGTAAAAGACATACTTTAGAAAGACGGCCTTCATCTGCTTATGCTTCTTCATTTTCTTATTTTTAGAAATAATTTTTAGAATTAAAATTGGAATGCATGAAGAGCACCTTCACCATGAAACTGCAAAGGAATAGATGGCTGAAATAACTTTGTTCATCTTTAAGGATGGTGATCCCACAAAATCTAAATTTGAACCTTGGATCTGGGAATCATGATATCTGACATATCACCCAGATATTTTAGACATCTTACTTTCAAGACACAGATGCAGTTTCAAGACACTTGGTGCAGTTCCGGGCACGGCCAGCAGGGAGCGCTGCTGGCTCCCAGCCCAGCAGGGCGGGGGCGGTGAATCCCCCGCGCCTGCAGGGGGCGTTGTGGGCAGGGCTCGGGCAGCACGCGGTGATGGCGGCCGGGCCCAGACGGGAAGGGATGGGAGAGAGGCTTTGGTTCATAAACCCTGGGGCAGCTGATCCCAGTGCCCAGGCAGGAAGGGATGGGAGGGAGGCCTTGGTTTATAAACCCTGGGGCAGTGTCGGTCTCAGTGCCCAGACAGGAAGGGATGGCAGAGACGCTTTGGTTTATAAACCCTGGGGCAGCTGATCCCAGTGCCCAGATGGGAAGGGATAGAGGAGACGCTTTGGTTCACAAACCCTGGGGCAGTGTCGGTCCCGGTGTCCCTGCAGGACTCTCGGAAGCAGCAAGCTGGGATGGCAGGATGTATCGGCAGGCAGGGGTTGCGGGGCTACCGTGCAGAGAAAGCTCGGAGCAGTGCTGAAGAAGCAGTGGGGTGGGGTAGAGGCAGCCCGGCTCCCAGCAGGGCAGGGAGAGGCGAGCCCAGGATCCCCAACAGCCCAGCAGATGGTGATGGGTCCCTCTAGTGAGGTAGGTGATAATAAGGTCCCAGTTCAGTGGCTGCTCTCACAAGCAGAGGTTCACCCCACAGCAGAAGAAACAGCTCTGGACTCGGCTCTGGCCGAGTCGCAGCAGCGAATTCCCTTCCCCAAGCAGCAGCTCTGACTGACCTCCTCCAAAGCAGAGAGAGAGAGACAGCGAGATGCCAGCAGCTGCCCCAGCCCTGTCCTTTACCTGCCCAGTTCTTGCCTATCTCTGACCCTCGGAGAGAAACTCCTAGATAAGAGAAGTGCAGCCAGATGCCCTCCTCCTCTGAGCTTGGTCACTTCTTCTGTTTTTCTCAAGTACCTAGTTATTAGTGTTTCCTAGCAACTTACAGGGGAAAAAATTCCCTAAGTAAAAGGAGCAAAAGGAAAGAAACCTAATCCTCAACACGCTGCTATAAAAAGAATTTTAAAAGTTTAAATTTTGTCGTGATCAATTCAGTTGTGAACCTGCTAATGTCCAGAATATGGTGATTATCCCCACAGCAGTGTTCACTTTGCAATCATATGAAGGGAGTCTTCTATCAAAATGGCTGGAAATCTGCAAGCTAAAAATAAACCAGTCAGGCATAAAAAATATTTTTACAGAAATAAACCGCTACAAAAACATATGAACCTTTTTTTTTCTGTAAAAAAATAGGGAAAATTACAAGCTGAACACAAATCAGTCATCTAGTTCATGCTCCAAGATATGTATTTATGAGTACTTCATGAGAGACATCTAGAGTATCAGATACTGACCAGACCGCAGCTGGATTCCTTCAAACAATTTTTACAAACAGATGTGAGCCAACTGAAAGAGCTGCTGCAAAGAGCAAATATCCTCCTGCAAAATCAACTTGGGACTCCAGGAGCCAGGAAGCGGCTTTTCCACCAGGGAAGGCAAGCAAGGAGTTCTGGGTGGCTGAGAGGCAGACAGGGACAGTGTCTAGACCTACCAGAAGCATGGTCCCAGAAAAGCAGAACAAAGTGACAGCCAAAGTACAATATCAAACATTAGAAATAGTGAGGAGAGTTTACAAACAGGCACAGTTAATGCATGAACAGACATGTATACTTTTTTTACCCATGATCAGATTAGAAACATTCTTCTGCTATTCAGTTGATCCATAATGAGAAGACTTTGTGTCATATATTTATTTTTTTCACTAATGAAATTGTTGACAGACTAAGAGTCAAGATATTAGCAGTAGTTTGCAATATGCAACAGGAATTGAGAAAAACTAGGAATTAAGTATTAGGGTAGTGGGCACTACAGTCACATTTATGTACTGCTTTTCAAAGGCAGTGTTACTCTCAGGACATGGGTGTAATCTCATATTCAAGGATACTTTGAACTAGGATTAAAGCACCTAAAATACTCTTTCTGAAAGATTTTAAAAAAATTCTAATCTTCCCTGCAATCTTTAGTATATTTCCCAATTTTTCCTGATTAATTAATTGGAAGAACAATTTCCTCTAGCAAAACAAGAGGGTGTTTTGCATGCCTAAAAGATTACTCACGTCTACTATTTGAAGTATTCTTCACTAATCTGCTGTACCTCATTTCTTAAAAGAATCAAGTAATGATGAGTATTCTGCAGTCCATGAAGAAGAGGAACAAAACATACAGCAGAAGTTCTTTTCTCTAGAGTTCCTCAATTTGTATAATTAAGGAAATTTGCAAATTGAGGGAATATTTTCCATCTTACTTCTCATAGCACACCTGATAATAATTCTCAAAATCCGACTCTATCAAATAAAAAGAAAAATTAGGAAGGAATAGTTAGGAGGAGGAAGAGAAAGAGATGTCAGTATTTATGGTTTTAGCCTGACCTCCTGTGCTATACACCAATATCTAATGAAAGTGGGGATTTAGCAGGGTAGGCAAGGAAGACACAGGTACTTTCCTCGTTTGTACATTTGTCGGGGGTGGGAGGGAAAGAGAAAGAGAGTGGATAGTAAAGGGACTGCATCTTTTAATCATATTGTGAATATAAAAACAGAATCAAATGTACTGAGCCTGTATCTGCAAAGACTAGTACTACAGTACAAAAGAAGTCGACCTGCAGAGAGTAAAACTGCTTTTGTCAGGGATGCTACACTCCTACCATGGGCGTTTTGGAGAGATTTTAATTTGGATTTGTTATGGCATGGTCATACAGACTGAACCCTCACTGGAGTCTGCAACTAAGCAGATGCATCTATGAAGCACCTTTCAGTTTAGCTCCATCTGAAAGCCTGGATACTTCCCTGTCAGCATTTTAGTTCACACTAGAAGCAGATTTTTGAAGCAAGTCTCCTCCAGTTATTCCTACTTCTCATACCACTGTCTCCATCATAGCATAGTCCCAGAGCACATGAGCTGGAGGTGTTCCAGGGGCAAACCTAGAGACAGACCAACCACTAACAGTTCACAAGATCAAGACAGAGCTAATCTGAAATCAAACTGAATTGGGAATGTTCAGTCCCTCTGCCTTATTCCACAAATCTACCTGTATTCAGATGTGCTACTTGCCAACACAGGATATAATTTTGATGTTCACCAAAGCCATGACCCTATCCAAGGTAAAATATTAGTGCACATGTCCTAGGATAAAACAGACGTTTTGGAATGGATTCTTTTCCATCACTTTCTGCCTCATTCTGCAAATCACATATGATCTAAACACTAGTTTGGGAAAAAAGTCCTTTACTCAAATCACTGATGGTAAATTTCCCTGAGTAAAATGGTCAACAAATCTCAAAGACTTCGGAGCACATCAGGTTAGTACAAGAACAAACAGGCAGCTACAGCAAGCAGCTGAGGGCCTGAAGGTCAGATGGCAAAACTTGTATGAGTGAATCTAAATGCTTTTGCCCTCCCTGAAGACATGGACCACAATCACATTTCTCATAGGAATGGTTGGTACCAAGTCACATTTTGGATATGATCTAGAAGACTGCTAACGAGGATAGGACAAAACTATGCAAAGGAAAATGCTAACATTTTAACAGTTATTATCAAATGCATTTTAGTGCTTGGAACTCTGCCATGGCTACCTTTCTGTACACCTACTGACTGCATCTCTGTAGTGTAGGCAGTATTAATTCCCACCCACAGAAGGGTATAATTTAAATAGAACATTATTCTGCTTATACAGCAATTACTCAATATCCAACAAAACTCCCAGATCCCAAAGCAGGCTGTACCTTTAAGTCATAGGTTACCCTGTACCACCCACCAGTGGAAAAGTTGAAAACTATTAGGTCTTGAAAAACTAAGGCAAGGTGTTATGTTCCAATTAACTTAAACAGTCATAAAAAGTATCTGGAGAACTCATTAGTGAAAGCACCTTAATTACACATACGAACATGAAATAGTTCCACAAGCAAACTGATGAAAGACTGTTTAGACTGCAATTTATAACTAGTGTATCTAATCTTTTCTTCTGTGCAATAACGTTCAAGATGACAAGTTTCCATTATATTTAAGCAAGAACATACTTTTCAGTATTTCTTGCAGATTATATATATAAAACATAGAATACTGCTTTGATTGTTCTTTCAAGTCACATCCAATTAAATGTAAGACAGAGAATTAGTTCTCAGTCAGCAGAAGCCCTCCTAATGAAACATCAATACCACAGATAAAACCCGAGATTATAGTCAGACTAGCCAGTTACAGAGAAATAGTATTCTTAGACCTAAATAACGTTTACTCATTTTTCATTTTAGAGAATGTTTCAATTACTTAATTTAAATGGAAAAGATCCCTTCTCCAAAGGACAAGAGTTTTTCAGTTTATATTGATAATACTCTCTTCTCTGGCCTCTATTTACCAAAGTTTCACAGAAATACTTGAAAAATAATGGTGCTCTGCAAAATAATCTACTTTTTACCAGTTATAAGTTCCATCTAAAGGGAATTTATAGAATGCCATTATGTTAATCTCACACCTCAGTGCCATAAACTGTGGCAACAAGTTGGCAGATTTGTTTTAGTTTTATTTCTTAGTTCTGCTAAATATGCTGGGCTAAGACATAATTTTTTTAAGGCAGAATAGTCTGCCTTACAAAAAATCATTTTTATAGTTCTCCCAGAGCAGACAACCTTAACACTAATTGCTTAAAATTATACATGAAGTACACTCTGTACTTCTTTCTGGCACTTGGCAGTGAATCACATATTGGACTAATAGAGGGCAAATTTTATATATTTTAAAAGATGAAGTCTTGTTTTATGCTAAGAATTTATGAAGCAAGAGGTTTTTTACAAAACAGAATTAGGTTGACCCTGGTCAGATTAAAATGACACTGGTATTATGAGAATTAGAGAGTCAACTGAAGCAGGTTTACTACGTATAGGTATTTTTTGCTATGAAAACTACAGCCAACTGACCCTGAGTTAAACTCAGCGACAATTGTAAAAGTCTGTCAAACTGCTAGAAGATGGAAAGAAGAAACAGAGATAGCAGAGATGTAAGTATGGACTTTCTCTATTACATGAAAATACAAACAATCCATTAAAAACAACCCAGTACTCCCTGAGGTCATGGCAACACGTGTCTGCCTACTCACCCCTTTCACATCCAGTCTCTTTTTGTAAGTACCCTATAATGTTTCTGGTTGTAGGAAAAAAAAAATCCTCTCTTCATTTTTTTGTTAACTGAAATGGAGGACCTACAAGAATACATGTTCAGCTAATGAGAAAATATGAATTATTTTTATTACATCTACAGCAAAGATTATGAAGAAAGTGCACAAACTAATGAAGTACAGAATAAGAGGGGTAAATAAGCACAATAGCACATAGACAATTAGTCACAATAAACTAAAAATTGAAGAGATGATAAAAAATCCCTACATCAAGTCAGCCTGTCAGCTGTGGTTGGTTTGGGTTTTTTCCTACTGACAGTAAAATATTACACATTTTTTCCTCTTTCCTGACATTTGAAACGAATATTCTTGAGGATTTAGTCACAGATGGTTCCAACTGCTACAAAAGTGCCCTCAGTAGGAATTACAAATCTAATTTTTGTTTTCTTATTCAAAAGGTTCAATTACAGGTAGTAAAAGTAAGAAGAACAAACCATTCCTTCAAGCTACAATTTATATTATCTGACTGTGGCATAAATAACAGAGAGCTCCTTGGGATTATGCATGCAAATCAGATCTAAAGTAATTCAGTGTAAGTTGAACCGCTAGGTTGTTGTGCTAGCATTTTAAGGATAAGAGGACACAGTCTTAATCTGCACCAGGGGAGCTTTAGGTTGGAGATTAGGAAGAAATTGTTCACAGAAGGAGTGATTGGGCATTGGAATGGGCTGCCCAGGAAGGTGATGGAGTCACCATCCCTGAAGATATTGAAGAAAAGACTGGATATGGCACTCAGTGCCATGGTATAGTTGACAAGGTGGTGGTAGGTGGCCTCCATGACCTCAAAGGTTTTTTCCACCCTAGTTAATTCTGTGATTTTGTGATTTTTACAACTCAGACTTCATACTTTCTTCCTGGGCCATCTTCCTAAACCATCTGCCTTTAGGAGTGGCCACGTATTTCAAAGCCAAATATGCTTAAAGCAGACAGCTTTCTTATTGGATTAAGCATGTTTTCTGAAAAGAAAATGTTGTTTTCCAGAGTCCTTTGAGAAAAACATATCCTGCTGTATCTCCAACTTTTATTCTTTAAACAGAGTTGTGACACTGCCATGCTTTTGTTAATGTCCCATTTAACAAAAACTACAGCTGTTAAAACTCCTGAATGTCTAATTTCAATGAAGAAACTAATTTTTTCTAAATGGAAGGTACACTGAATAGATTTAAGTCTCACCTTCTGAAACTTTATAAGTAGAAAGTTTTGTACCAAATTTTATTTGATTGGGAACAAAGATGTGTAACTAAACAGTGAATAAATTAGCCAATATAAAATTGCTGCCATCCTTCCCTTGACACTATGGAATGAAGTGGTAAATCAGCCTTAAACTAATGTCAATGATTTAATCTACAGCACATTTCAGTAATTTTCTAATGTAAAATGAGTATGAAGTTTGTCTTAAATATAAGAAAGAAATTGCAGGTTTGTGCAGAGTTAGATACAAGGGCCGAATTATATCTATTGCCTACAGGTTATCCGAAGACTGAAAAGATATTTGTTTAATGTTTGATAATTTTGGAGAACATATAATTTATATAGACTGTAAGAATAAAAATTTCTTGCCTTACAAATTGTAAATGGTACTACCATAATTTATTCTATGATTATCAGTCACAGAAGTGGAAGAAGTATGATACAGCCAGCCCATGTATAATACAGTTTTTGCCAGAGAATAATGTCTTTTTTACCCCTCTACTTTTTAGATATTATGAATACAGACATACAGTTATGCACACATGTTCTACTAGAATCAAAGATTAATGATCACAAAATCCTGTAAAACAGGCTTGGAGATTTTAGAACAGTAAAGTTACTCTTCAAAGCACACTAAGAAGTCTAATCCTTTTATGTAGTGTATTTTTTCCCTTATTATTCAAAAAAGAGCATTCTGTTTAGCACACCCAGCATATGCACCATATGATGCACCAGATGCCTTAGTAAATAATTCATCTCTTAATGAAAAGTACAATAAATAGTTGCATAAAACTGTGCGACAATGCAACTGATAACTACCCTTTCAAAACTAGAAAAAGAGGAGATTTAATAAAGAGCAATAGCTATATCACAAAACAATACTGTCAGACTGAACTGCCAACATATGCTTAATTATGCTTCAACTGTATTCTGGAAATGAGAATACAGCACAGATTACTGCATATCCTTATATTGCAGCTCCATCAGGGCTCGTGAAGGGTGGCAGAAGAATGTCTAAATGCTGCATTTACAATGCCTAAGACAGCAGGATAGGTTGAGAAAGAGGGCAAGACACATGACATAAAATAAGATTGTAATGCCTGCTTGAAGTGAGTATTTTACTGGTATAGAAGACACTAGCATTTTATTAACACAACAACATCTATGAGTAATTCCTAAAGCCTTTCTAAAAATGTGACTTAATACTGTTAAGATAGGATTTGTATGGAAAGATGTGCCCATGAATTTCTTTGCAGTGTCTATGTCTTAGCTGCAGCCAGTGAAACAAATGAAAAATCTATCTCTTTGCCTGTTGATTTAACAGGCTTTCTAGAGAGGAAGACAGCAGCAGACTTGTGACAAACAGCTTTCAAATATGCATGTGTTCTCATGCTATCCCATATGAGATCAATTATTTTGACACTTTCCTCCAATAAACTTATTATTTGCACATATACCTAGTGGAAAAACACAGCTTCTATAGAGGAAACAAAATAACATTCCTTACTATCTCCCATTTTGTTTAGCACTGTTTTGAGTGTGTATTTTTTTTCTTCTCTATTTTTCATGTTACATATTAGCATTATATAAGCTACATAATATATCCATGTTCATGGTAATCCTAAACACACTAGCCCTTAGTTAGACAAGTAGCAGCAGCCAGTAAGTTAAATGAATGAGATTTCTCCAAAGTCTACATCCATTACTGGATGGGACAGCATAGTATAGTGCATGATATAGTGAGGGGGAAAAAATTGAGATGCAAAAGAAAACTTTGAAAAACATTTTCTACATAATATATGGGGAAGTTTTATTAGGTATTCACAAAATATAAAGTACTGAAAGACAATTTCCTCAATCCAAATTTACAAAGAAAACCCCCAAACCAACACAAACTTAACTGAAATCCCTTTCCTTCAGTTTTTCCACTGGTAAAAGTAGGAACAATAATGCTCACCCACTTCACAGTGTGCTCTGAAACTTACCATGTTACTATATACATTTTCTCAGGTGTACAGATAGATATTAACATCAGTTAGTAAGAAACAGTGCTCTATCACTGTGGAAACGCTGTCTGCCAGCACACATAGTGCAGCCAACTGTGGGTTTTGTTTTGTTTTGTTTTGTTTTGTTTTTTGTTTTTTTGTTTGTTGTTTTGGGAGGTTTTTTGGTTGTTTTTTGGGGTTTTATTGGTTTGGTTTGGTTTGGTTTGGTTTGGGGTTTTTTTTGGGTTTTTTTTTGTTGTTTCTTTTGTTTTTGTTTTTTTGGGGAATTTTTTTTTTTTGCACTGTTTTTTTTACTGTCTGTGTGAGAACAGACCATCACAAAACAGAGGCTGAGCTACTCTGAGCCCCATTTCAACTCATTCCATTGTAGTCAGGCCTCCTGCCAAACCTGGGCATAAATGAGAATTCCCACCAAAAGGTAAAACCAACAACCTGCTGTTTTGTGGCAAGGAAAGATCATCAAGAACTGATGACACAGACTTGACACCAAAAAATTTTGATTCCAGCCCTGGAAGACTACTTCTATGGTCTTCAATAAACCAATTAAGCCTGTCTGCTGCACCTCGCTGTAACTACTGATTTCACTCAAGGAAGTGCTATAGGATTCAGCCACTCAGACTCTGGGAAGTCACTGTGTTTACAGTGCAGATGTCAAGCACCTATGAAAAAAAGCTACTCCAGATGCACTTTGCACAGCAGATGGCATTATACACAGAACTTGCCTGTTTAGGGAAAAGGTTTCTCCTCAGCTTTTACTTACCTGGTGACTTAAAATTCTAAGATAAGATCTGCAAAGGTGAAAATCACAAACAACAGGCATGGAACAGTTATGCAAGTTTGGTATGGTAGAGGGAAGCATTATAATGGTAATGATTTTAGAGTATCATACGGCACAAGCATGTACAATGCCTCTTTAAACACAGTACAAAAAACCCTGATACTTTGCATTGATTTTTCTGCCTACAACTTCCCTAAATACTAGAAATGCATTTTGTCCCTATAACAATTTGAACTTCACAAGGAGATGATAAATGAGATAATATTGATTAGATTGTGCTGAAGGGTTCCAGCTCTTCAAGGTTATATCCTTTAGAGCATTTGTAAATCTCATTACAGAAATCTGCCTGTTGATATACATAAATAAAGAGTGGCAGAAGGGTTCCAGCATGATAGCTCTCACTGGAGTCATGCTGTTCTTCAGACAGAAAGTTCAGACAAGCAGGTACAGAAGAGCTCAGAATAGTAGAATCAGCCCCCCTTTTTCAAAGAAAACAGACCAATAAAATTTAGATCATAACTCTGTGAGAGTATTACTGACAGAGTATCTGTAGTGAAACACAATAGTGGGCCTCAGTTGGCTGGAACTGTCAGCTTCATCTGTAATGTGAAGAATGAGTAAGTCCACTAAATTGTTCCAACTAATTTAATATGTAGTTCTTATAGTAAATTAATCTTAATTTCAGCTGAAAGTCAGCATGAGCCTCTTCTTGCTTTTGGTGGTGAAAAAAATCCAAAAAATGTCAAGGAGCATACCAAAAAGCAAGTGCAATAATCTGCTAAATTCTCCTGGAGTCTTGCATTCACTCTCAACTAAAGGAGGACAAGAAGAGACACTTAAACTGGCCATCTGCTTTTTAAAAACTTCAAATTTCTCCCTGAGATATGGCAGGGAGAGGGGGGTCAGGTGGATATGTGCGAGGTGTGAGGAAGAATATGTACTGAAAAGAACCAGGGGTCCTTCTGTCTTGATGGGCAGGAGTCACCAGTGCATAATGCCAGCCACAAAGGCTGACAGCATTAGCCACAACAGAGAGCAATCCATGTAATCATCTCCCTTTACTTGGCACACATTACATGCACCCAGGTTTGGGCATTGCAACACAAGAAACACTCTGACAAATGAGAGCAAGTCCCATCAAACCCACTGAAATGGGCCAGGGGCTGGAGCACTTCCCTTGTGAGAAGTGGCTGTGTAAGCGGGGCCTGCCTGAACCTAAGAAAGTAGGGGAGCAGCTAACAGCACATCTAACTCACCAGGAAAACAACCCAGCAGACAGCAGCTTGCACAGAGAGGCTGAGCAGTCTCCATCCTTAGAGGTTTTTGAAGATGCACTAGGAAAGACCTGAGCAACTCAATCTGAATTCCAAACTGTCACTGCTTTCAAGGGAAGGTTACACTTGTGGACCTCCCAAGACCCCTTTCAACCTGAATGAATCTGACTTGTGTTTGCTGTTTCCATTATTGTGATGCCACTGACAAGCAATTTTAGGTGCCACTTTTGTAGGAACGTGGTCAGTCATGCTCTGTTCCTTTCTGCTGAGCTCTACTACCATTTCTATTCTAAGCAGTCTCTGAACTCTCAGGTGAAAGTGATTCTATTTATATTCATCTCATAAAATGTTTAAAACATCAGAAAAAAAACCCTGCTTACAATATGAAACGTAGATCTGAGGTATAAAAGGAATACCAATGCTCTTCTTTTTCTGAGCGGCAGGTGGGCACAAGTGTTATTTCCATTCAGAGGTTAAAGCCATAAGCTTGAATATGTTTGGGGTTGGTTTTTGTTTTGGTTTTTTATCATTTTGATACATGTTTTCATGGAGATATGTGCAGATAAAAGCCATATTCAGATTTGGTTTGTGAAAGCAAGGAAGACAAGTGAAGAAAAAAGTAATATTTGATCTCTGATATTTAGTAACTATTTGGTAAAGTTCTTTAATAGGACCTTGAAACTTCAATTTCACAGATTTTTTTTAGGGGGAAAAACATCTTCCCAAATAAGTGGGATGACAACAAAATTTACACTAGAAAGTAATTATTAGCCTTCACACAACAGAGTATGTGGACACCTTCACCCTCATAGAAGCTCCACCATCTGTTTTCTTGTGTTTGCCATCCCCAAATCAGAAAGCAAATTCTGTTCACTTTCCAGCAAAAGTTTCCTCAATCAGCCTCTGATAAGCAAGGAATTTTATTAGAAAATGAGTAGCTGGGAGAAAAAGCTTCAATTAATAAGTATACCCTGTTGATTTGTATTGTGGCATAGACAGAACTTGGAAATAATCTTGAAATCCATACCATCTCAGTACTGATAACTTCTCATAAAAATCACAGGAAAATTGAAGCTTCTGACAGTCACACAGTATGACTGAATGGATTCCAAACTTACTGGTGTGGAATATAATGGTGGTCATCTGTTTTATAAAAACGTCAACGTATAACTGTTGACCCTGAAAAGACAGGGAGAAGACGAGACACTGATGCTTGTGGTAACATGACACCTAGTGTTCACTTTCAGGAAGCTTCAGTATTGGTGGGTGCCAAATGCTGAAGAAACATCAATGTCCCAGGACCTCTTTCAAAAAAAAAAAAAAAAAAAGGTAGATATTTATACTAGCATTTCTAAGCAAGTGCCTAAATCACAGACACAGTGAAAACCGAGAGGAGGAAAGGAACAGAAAATCTGCTTGTGCTGCACTTGCCCTTCCTATCGAGTACACAATTTGGGTAACTGCAGAAAAGACTGCTATCCAAACAAGTTTCATGTTGCTTGGTTTTTTTATTTGGGTTTCTGCTGCAAAAAGAAACCATCCACCTATTGCTCTTTTTCTGGTTGTGTATGGAATTTAATAGAAAACTGGTCTACTACATATAATATGTACAAGTTTAAGAGTCTGTATTAAAAAAAAAACATAAAAAAGGTTTATTTATACATAGCAATGAACTGTACATTTATTTCTTCATTTAAAATCGTGGTGTATCAACAGTACAAGTGCCTGTTACATTATCCTTCCCTTCCAAACTTCTAGCAGCACAATGAAAACCACAGTAACTAATGCATACTAGATCAATGAGACCATAAAATCCATGTAAGAACATGGCACAAGCACTCTAACATAGTAAAAATTACTAAGAGATATTGCCCCTTGAGTATTTCCAAGGGCAAAGAGGGGAAAAGATTATATGAGAAATTAGAACAAAAAGTTCACTACAGATAGAGGAAACATATTTGAAGCATTTTTGAAATCAGTTGTATAAGAATCCATGTCTGATACTGAAAGAAACAGGTGTCAGGAATTACACTGAGATTGGCAAAGCACTAGAAACAAGGTCTGACTGAAACTTCAGTTCTATAGAACTGAACATAAACAACTGCACTTCAACAAGTTTATAGATACACTGTGAGAAACATTCTTAAAAGAGAATTAATGTTAAGAATACATGCATGAAAAGCAAATTAGTATTGTATTTCAAATGTAGCATTGTCCTTAATTTAAAAGTGCTGAGTTATGTTCCAGGGAGTAGTATTTAACTGTTATTCTTCTGAAGAGAAAAAAACCCACAAAGACAACCCATCAATCTTTTAGTATTGTCTAGCTACCAGAATCCCAAGCAATTAATTTAACTCAGCAAGCAATATTCAGTAAACACTAACTACTGTTATTATATCTTATTTCTGAGAAAAATGTGCATGCAGTCAATACACAGGTACTAAAATACACATTTTTCTTTTAACAAGGTAAACAGATCTAGATTCCAATACTGTTAAATAACTCAAGAAGATGCAAGTCAAGCAATTGTCACACTGTGAATTATAAATCAGGTTCTTATTTTTCAATACCTTTTGAGCATGGTATTCTTCAGAAGTTTAATATGTGTCATATCTGGGGACCCAAGCAATTATGAATTCACCTAAATAAATATCTGCCATAAGATGTCCCTGTTGACTTTGAGTCTAAATGGTTTTGTTACTAAGATTATATATTCATTCCTTCTTTCAATCACATACCTCTATTTGAAATAGCCAGGAAACTGAGGCTAAATTTGTCTGTTGGAAACAGACAGCTTGCCAAAGCCTTAGATTCATAGCACTATTTCTCATTTAGGCTCAAGGTAAATTGTGTATTCATATTTCTTTAGTTCCTACAGCTCTTATCCCAAAGGTCAGTTCACCATTCATGAAGCGTCTAGTTTGGTCCCAGGCAGAACTCCCACGAGTAACAGCAAAAAATGGCATGTCCTATTGGTCTTAAACATACATATTTGACACAACTACAAGAATAACAGTCATAAATTTCTCCTAATGATAGCGATTATCCCTCACCTTTTATGCTGAAACATCCTGAACTGCCATACAACCTACTCAGCTGTTAACATTTTAGATAATTGCTGCACAGATTATTTTTGCAGTTCCTGAACAGGTCTTACAAATTAAGAACTGTGAAACAATTTTAAAACACAGAGGATTCCACAGTAGGCTTAATTCCACTTTTTCTTTTTGAATTATAGGAATTCTAAAAGCCCAAAGGTTAAATTTATGCATCTCCTCACACAGAGTCAAAAGATAGATGCAAATACAGGCTGTGAAAGCTTCTCAGACTAGACAACAGCTTGTTTCCACAGATTTATCTGCAACTGTCATACATGCTTATGATGTCAGGTATCCTCTACCCTTTTTTTCTACACTTGAATTTCCAAATTTTACTTTCATTTTTATGATTACAGAAGCTTGAAGTAGTTACAAATTCACCGTGAGGGAGAACGTGTCTCTAAGTCAGCTTTCATGCAGCTGAGGCACCTTCTAAACAACACTCTGGATAAAACGTCAGGCAGATAAAAACAATTTTTCTTTTAAAAATTGCAAGGCTGTGGTCACCAAAACAGCTCGAAGGACAGGGAAATTTTTTTTGTTGTTGTTTATTTTAGCACTAGTATATACTTTATATAAATACAATTAATAATTTTTTAGCTGGTGATCGAAAACGATTACGATGACGCTTCAACAAAACATCTTTATATGCCAGAAAGAGCAGCATGTTAAACCACAGAGTCTGTAATGATTTTAAAAGGTCCGCAGGGCAGACCTACTGCATTCTATATAAACCAGGACAGCGGAGAACCGCCGTCAGAGGGCATCATTCATGAGTGATCTGCCAAATACGCTGCCGTGAAGTAGCAAGTTATTTTCTAACTCCCTCACGGGCTTCTCCTAAAAGTGCATGAGGTGCTAAATACATCCAAGTAGCTGACTTGGTTTTTGTTTGTTTTAATTTCTCATTGCAGGCTTGCAGCTGGGTTTCAAACTGAGCGATTCAACGCGATCCCCGGGAAACTCGACCCTCGTGCTGCAGGCTGTCACGGCGCGGTGGCAGTCGCGCCCAGGACCAGCCGGGACATCCCGCCCGGCGGCGGGAGGGAGGCGGGACGGGGCCGGGAGCGGCGGCAGCTGCCGCCTGCTCCGTGCGAGCCCCGCGGGCAGCCCGAGCCGCGCCGCCCCGCTCGGTCCCTCCCGCAGGCGCCTCCCTCCCGCCCTCCGGGCAGCGCCGCCGGCGGGACCCTCCCCACCCCCGCCCCGCCGCGGGAGCTGGCACCGGCACGGGCTGAGGGGGAGCGGTACTTGCCCAGGTAGGGACGAGGAGGCTGCCGGGCCGCTCGAGCGCTGCTGGAGCAGGCTGCTTCCCCGCCACGCTCATCTCCTCCCATGCAGCTGGCGTAGTCCTGGCAGTCGGGCGGTTCGGCGGGACGCGGCGCCTCCGGCACCGACTCCCAAGCGCCTGCCCCTCCCGGCAGCGCCGGCGTCCCGGCTCCGCGGGGCAGGCTGGCTCCGCGCAGCCCTCCGCCGCCCGCGGCCCGGGCGGGGCGGGGTGGGACGGGGGGCGTTCGCCGAGGGCTCGGAGCCGGGAGGGGAGAGGAAAGCGGTGGCGTGGCGCTGGCTATTTAACTTGGCTCTTCGCCGGGGGAAGGTGCCGCCGCTCCCGCTCCCCTCCCCTCCGCGGCGCATCCCGACAGCCGAGCTCTGGGTGCTCCTGCGAGCGCTGCCGCGCTCCTCCCCGGCACCGCACGGCCCCGCTCGGCCCGCCCGCGCCGCCCCGCGGGGCAAAGGCGGGCGGGGGCTCCGGCCTCCCGCGCCGCTCCGGCGGGGCAGGGGGGCTGCTGCTGCTGGGGAAGGTGGCCGATGTGTCGGGGCTGTGGGGGTGAGGGTGCTGCCACTCCGAGCGCAGCCCCCCTCGCCTTGTCCCCGCCCGTAGCGGGCAGTTGCGCCTCGTGTTGGGTCACAGTAAGCGACAGCCGCACGTGGCGCTCGCTCGCTGATCTCCGAGTCAAAACCAACAGTAGTTTGACATGCCTTGAGTATTCTTGGCACACTTGGCATTGTGTAGCCCCTGGCCAAGAAAAGTCCCCAGTCGCTAAACACTGTCATGAGATTTTGCTCTTCCGTGTATCTTTAGTTTCCATCCGATTCCTGACCATGACAATCAGTTTTGGGAGAGCTCCTTAAAGTCCAGTGGTGAAGCTGATCCTAAGGCAAAGAAGTTCATTCTGGTCCTTAACATACTATTTTATTAGTAGACATTTATTTCTGCTCTCAAGGAGAGAAGGAAAAGCTTTTAATTTTTCTTATCAGTTGATTTAAAAATATGTGCTTCATGCACATACCTTTCTGTCTTCATACCTAAATAATTTGAACAGGCATCTCTGCTCCCTTTTGATGCCTCTACCTTTGTCATGCACAAATAGATAATAAAGTATGACTGAGGTTGGCTAGACTTTTTATAAAGTTACTTTTAAAGTTTTGGGGTTTTTTTCCCCTGCTAAAGTTTGTAAGTAAAGCAGGAAAGAAACATGCATCGTCTTTTTTGTGGAGGTAAATCCATACGAAATATTGGTTGTCACTGCCATATTTTACCCTAGAATTAATTCCTCTTTTCCTAGGTTTCTCTGGTCAAAAAATACCTGGCATTATCCCTGTCTACTGTTTGATCTTCATAAGTACCAGAGCTCTGGAGATATGGAGGGATGGACAAGAAGGCAGTTTGCTCTGTGGGATTATGGGATTTCATTTGTTCTCCAGTGCTGCTCGGGGCCCTCCACTTGTGCCTGAGTTGTTTTCTTTACCATGCACAGAAGTGTGGGGTTCAACATGCAGCAAAGAGTCGATGCCATTCTGCTAAAGAGCTGGAGTTTGTACTCAAGCCAATCTGCCCCAATCCATCCTGTGTGTAAAAAGGCATTTATCTCACTCTGTGCCTGTAGACCAGAGTGTGAAATGTTGGAGGAGATGAGACTGGGCTTACACGACCATCCAAACGGAGCTTCATGTAGACACTGTGAGAGGTACGAGTCTGCTTCAGGCTAAAGACAATCAAAGAAAGCAAAGCCAGCCAGGTGAGCTGCACTCGCTTTGGAGGTGGACTGCTCCAGACTCCATGGGAATTGCCAGGAACCAGCAAATAACAGCAGCAGTCCTGGCAGGTGTTTGTTAGCATGGATAATAGTTGTGGCTACAAACTTGCTACCTCATCCAGCATTGCTTCTCATGGTGATTCTTCATAAATATGGCACTTAAGTGGGGATTAAAAAGTGGGGATGCAAGTTAGTGTAAATATAAAATAAATGGCATAGCTGTATGATAATGTACAGGAAATATATATGGGAAATTGCTAACAGAGATAAGTAAAATAGAAATAATTTACTTTTTCAAATATTCATCTTTTCCTTCAAGCTGTGCTTTTTAAACTTAAAAATCTTTGTCAGTTGATATAATTAAGCCTTGTACACAATATATGCCTTCCTTAGTGGTGTATATTAACACTGACAATTACATAAGTAATTCCTGGAATTTGTCAGAAACTGGATAGAATCAGACAGCCAAGGAACTATTAGTGTTAATTTATTTTTGGAATTAACAAATGCCCTTCACTGAATTATGTTTTCCTGTGGTATTGCTGTACCGAACATGAATACATATAATTTGGGGAAGGATTAGGAAAAAATAAATATTTTTTTACTTAAGTTGAGCTAAGCCAATTTGTGATAGCCTCATTTAATGTTTTATTTCAATGGGTGATCAGGTTTAATAACTTAAGAAACCCATGAGCTTCTTTAGGAGTTGATGTCTTCTCCAGTTGTTATTAGCTGAAAGCATACATGCATTTTTCCCTTTTTTTTTTTTTTCAGTTTTACTGCATCTCTGATCCTGCAAATTCTTTTGCTTTTGCCATTTCTGAAATAAAGCAAATAGAAGCTAGCTGTCACATTGCTATTTTAGTGATGACAGTTTTTTGTTTTTCTGGCTTACATTAAATCCTATAATTTGAAATAAGGCAATTATTTGAAAATTTAATAAAAATCTACAAAATATCATGAAAATAATCATGCAAAGAGACAGCAGTTCACGACAGTGTGGAATGTTTTCAATAAGATGACTTTAAGCCAAACTCATTAATTTGAGGTGTTATGTTAGATAATTGCCAAGAAGTTTCATTCAGATCTGACAACAGGAAAATAGAAAATTGTGCAAAATACTTGAATACAATCAGCATGCATGAAAAGAGATGCAAACTCCTGAATCTGGAAAGTATCATATTACAGACCTGTCTTTATTTCCTTCTGTTTTCATATTGCATGCTTTACCTTTGTACATACAAGAACACACGCCTGCAGATGATACCTGGCTTAGAAAATGGAAACAGAAGACTATTAACACTAAAACAACAAATAAATAGTTTCTTTTACTAAGATGTCAAGGATAAAGACTTTTTCCAGAGAAGCAGATGAAACAGTATAATTTGGTTTTCCAGGAAATGTAGGTATGCAGACATTAAAATGTAGTTCTGTCTATACAAAAACCTTCACAAAGCTACTGAAGTCAATTTGTTGTCTTAACACAAACTCCAAAATTTGAAGATGCCATTTTAGTTTTTAGATGTTAATATTTCCTGTATTAATCAGGAAGGCCTTTTGTAAAAATATGCAATTGCTTTGTGAACTTCATTATACCTAATATTTTACTACCAAAATAAATGCCCCACCATTTAATTTTGTGTTGTGGGAAGAGATCAAAGGTATGGGGAAACAAAGAATACTTAAAGTGTATTGGGTTTCATGGCCAAGCTTTGGTAGTGGAGGGCTATGGGTTGGCTTCTGGGAGCAGCTGCCAGAAGCTTCCTCCATGTCCAGCAATGCCAGACAGCTCCAGGATGGACGTGCCCCTGGTCAAGGCTGGGCCAATTAGAAATGGTGGTAACAACTATGAGATCACAGAGTTAAGAAGAAGAAAAAGAAAACTGATTGTGCAGGTGTAATTGTGGCCAGAGCAGGACGGGATAAGAACATGAGAGGAACAGCTCTGCAGACACCAAGGTCAGTGCAGGAGGGGCAGGAGGTGCTCCAGGCACCAGAGCTGAGATTCCCCTGCAGCCCATGGTGAGACCATGGTGAGGCAGCTGTGCCCCTGCAGCCCATGGAGAACCACAGGGATGCAGAGATCCACCTGCAGCCCATGGAGGAGGCCATACTGGAGCAGGAGAATGCCTAAGAGGAGGCTGTGACCCTGTGGGAGACTTGTGCTGGAGCAGGGTCCTGGCAGGGACCTGCAAACCCATGGAGAGGAGAAACAACCTCTCCGGACTGTAATCCCCATTCCCATATCCCTGCACTGCTAGGGAGGAGCTGGGAAGAAGGGAGGGGTCAGAGGAAGGTGTTTTTAAGGTCTTACTTAGCATTGTCCTGCTCTGATTTTTTTAGTAATAAATTGAACATCTCTAGTTGTCATCTGCTTTGCCTGTGACAGTATTTGGTGAGTGATCTCTCCCGGTCCTTATCTCAACCTATGAACTCTTTGTTATACTTTCTCTCCCCTGTCCAGCTGCAAAGGAGAATGAGAGAGCAGCTTTGGTGGGTGCCTGGAATTCAGCCAGAGTCAACCAACTACAAAAATAAGTTTTTTGTCTTGGAAATCTTAGGTAAGACATTGTAAAAATGCCAGATGTCCCAAGGAAATTGCTGCCTATTCTGATGAGGATGTTGCCATTTAGTCACTAGTATTTTCCAATTTAGGAGGAGTAAGGAAGGCAATAGTATCCTGACAATCATCCTTAGATCCCGATCTCAGTCTACAATCCATTGGCCACTTTTATTGTGTCAAACTCAGGAATAAGGGACAAATTACAGGAAATAACAACCAAACAGCCTATCAGAGGACAGTAATGTTTAAGTCTTCTTAAAATATACCCTAGTATAGTGATTTAGTAAATCACTAAAATTTCACAGATGTGTTCTTTTGCTTCAAAAGACCAACATTCTCTTGCTCTCCCAAAACTGTAATGTGCATCAAATACCCCATGAGTTGTCCCAGAAATTTATTCAGTTCATTGAGTAGGGCAAAAAACCTGTAACTGTACATATGACAGTAGCAAACTTGAAAGGGTAAAATTGTCTGTAACATTAAAGGAAAGGAAGAGACTGCTGTATTTCAGAGAAACAAACAAAAACTTTCCTCGAACAACTGTTCATGGAGAAAAGGTGATTGAAATAAGCGTCTCATCCTTTGGGGCAGGTGGTTTGAGCAGCATATGGAAGAGACTGTAAAAGTTTGTTGAACTGTCTTTCTGCACCCCTTATTGAGGCATAGGTGCACATTACCAGGGCAGCCTGCTGCCAAAGTTAAGGGTTGGCTAGGGCAAGCCAGTACTATTTTGGCTGTCACTATCACAGGAGTGAGTATTGACTGCATCAGTCAGGAATTTGGCATCCCAGGCTATTCATAGGAGCAACTCATCACTGCTGCCCTGAGCAAGTTATTATGAAAGATGATAAAAAATGGGTAACTGAGCAACTGGACATCTAAAAGATGTATTCCCAGTGGGTGTTTATAGAGGAATATTGAACTGATCAATATGTAATGTTCAAAATCAGACAGTTTTGATAACGCTGAAAACATCAGTGTAGACTTCCACTGCTTATCACCAGATGAGGAAAAGGAGTACGTAGCAAATGACAAATAATTGGCTAAATGGCACTGGAGAACCAAGTAGGATTTTAATGCTGCTTCTTGAAGCTGCTGATAAAATATTCATTCTTGCCTGTCCTTGAAATCTGCCTTGTATTACCAAGCGGAGGAGCTGATGTTCTGTAAACTTGAGTATTTTGTGTATGCTAGTTCTTTGCAGACAGCAGTGTGCCAAGACATTCCGTGGAAGCTCTGCCAATATGCAAAAGGGAATATGGTATTTCATTGCCAAAGGAAATGCAAACAAGTATTCAGCTTGTGAGAGGGGGAGGAATTAAGTTCTGGAAACCTACTGTCATTACTCAGTTTTATCCAGAAATTGCTTGGCACCAAAATAGTTGCCAGTTCTGGGAAGAGACAGTAAAATATAGAAATCCCTCCTTCTTGGGAAGTGCCTGTCTCATTGAGATAGGATGTGATGTTCTTTTCAGCTTTCCATTTCGCACTGGTTTCTGCTCGTTACATTTAGTAACCAATGTATAAGCCTCATTGTGAGCTATTTATCATATCACATAGTTTGTTTGCATAGATTCTTTATTTGTGCTTCAACATTACTTGATCAAAATGTCTCTTATACAATAAATATATGCAAGTAAATATATACAAGACCTCATTTAACTAAGAAAGAAAATGTGTTTCACAAAGAAAGTAACCTTGATAGTAATTCAAAGCACTGGTAAGTTATAAACAATGAACCAAGGCAATAGTATGTGGTTTGTGTCACAAATAAATAAATCAGATAGGAATGTATGAGTACATAATTCATGTTCTTCTATCAAAAACTCCATAGCCTTGTCTATCAATAATTTCATTACGAATGGTCGTGATTTTTATGGATTTGTTGCTTCATTTGTGAGTAATTCATTAGCGAAAGCAAGGGTACAATATAGTTCTTGAATTGTTCAAATAATTGCATTCCCATCCCATCCCATCCCATCCCATCCCATCCCATCCCATCCCATCCCATCCCATCCCATCCTCATACCATTTTGAATCAATTTATAGCTAATTTTCAAAAGGTTTCATTTGAGACAGACATTCTTTGTTAAGAAAAAATGTAAAGTGGGCAATTAGAAGAAAATAAGAATTTTATTGCTAGTTTTATTGCCTGGAAAATGCTCGGAGAGTCTATACTTAATAGTCCCCGTGCAAAGTAGAACAGGAAATACAAGAAAATGTTCACTGCAGTGGTAATATCCCTTTTCTCTCATCTTTCTGTAACAGTCAGTGCAAAAGTTTGCTCTATATACTGGCACCACAAAATATTAATTGTTTTAAACAGGTTTTTCTCTAGCTTTTAATGTCCTAAGGTTTAGAGTCATACTTGTGTATTATAAGATATAGGAAAAATATACCAAATCTTCATACCAAAACAATTTTTCAAAGACATTTAGCCACTAATTTATTTTTAAACTTATTTTATTTCTACATGTTTGCTCATAGTCATAGGTTGGACAAAGTGCTGATTAAGCTAATTTCCTCTCTTTACAGAGGAATGAAATGCAAGTGTTAAGTGAAACTAAACAAAAATAACACGTGTTTTTTATACACCCTTGACCACAGACTTTCTAATAAACTTAACAACTGACTTCAGGAATTTTCATTGGTGTCTTGGGCAACTGTGAGTTTGTAACAGCAAAGTGCCATGGGAGACTATTGCCCCACTGCAATAGGTTTTGCATTAGCTTAGCACTGACTGCAGTTGTGTGGGTGGCCTCAGGAAATGTAGCAATGGAAGAATGGTTGTTGTGTAACTAATCTGAGGGGAATAGGAAGGGGCAGGCCAATCAAACAAACCTGTATAAAATAACCATAAGACCAAGAGCAGAGACAACAGCAAGACCAAATTTCCCAGCAAAGAACTCAGGTCACTCGTGACTCAGTGCAAACCCTTCCTCTTCTGGACTGAGGCTTACAGTGGCAATTTTATGGGAAGGGTAAGCACAACACAAGACAGGATTAGATTGCAGAAAATCAGCATACAACTGAAAGAATCAAATTAATGGGGATTAACAATAATTGTATCATTTGGAATACATGTGTTAGTATTGTTATAACTGGATTAATATATGTCTTTGTTGTATTATGCTGCCAAAACACTAATTAGACTACTAATAAAATCATGGCTCTGCATATGATGCGTCTTCTGTTAAGCCAAAATAAATTGCTTGTGGTTAATGCAATAAAGTGGTGGCGTATGAAGACAATGTGGGCAAAAATTGCTGAGAGGACTTGATGAAAATCTGAGAGGGAGAGGCAGCCGAGTGAGCTGTGGGAAGTTTGTGCTGTTCATGAGAAGGAGTAATCTGAAGAACTCCTTCTAAATGTCCTTGGCCAAGGAGCAGTCTTCTGCTTCTTTCCTAAAGCGGTTATGAATTTATAGGGTAGACATGAAAGCTCAAAGAGATAAGGAATGAAACTCTGTAGCCCTATAGAGGGGATAAAATATAAAAAGGGGGAAGGGAAAAGGAAATAAAACCCTACTGGATCAGGATTTCTGAAGAAGTTTCTAGGAGATTCACTCTGGCTCACATCCACATTTACCCAGGCACACTTGGATGTCCCAGTTTGGTCCTGGTTTGGGGGGGGAATGGGGGGCTCTGATTAGTAGAACAGGCTTTTTCTCTAAAGCAAAGACCAAAAAAAACTATAGGCCAATTGAAGACACTAAAATATCTTGGACTAGTAGTAATTGGGGGTGCATGTATGGAGCTACCAAAATAAAATGCATGCAAACAAAATGCATTTGGTTTAGATGCATTAAAAATAATGTAGGTCCAGTATGTCTCAAATGACCTTAGCACCTCAGTGAAGGTAGTTATTCAACCAAAACTATGTAAAGCATAAATAATTTTGATATACTGCCAGGAAGAAAGGGCCTGCTCAAATTTAGAGTATTTTAAGTGAGCTTATGTTCTCAGACTTTTACCAGTTCAAGTGCGAGACCTGTATCTAATATGCTATAGATACCCTGTATGAGGAATGCAAAATTATGTGAGTTTTCTAAATCCCAGGTAGGATTTATGTAGCAGGGGTAGGGATTAGATACAATTTCAAGTGCATATCACAGCAGAAGTTCTAAATTTAATCAATATATAGAAGCGTGTCTATAATCCTAATACCTGTTTCCCAACGCACACATATTTCTGTGATTTCTTTTATGAGCTGGCCTATTCAATAAGAGACTTGTTCCATTCATTTCCTTCAGATTTTCTTAACAGTTTTGTTTTAGTGTACTGAAAGAAAGAAAAACTAGCCACTGATTCAGTTGCTACTCTTTTTGTCAAATGTGAACTGTTTGCTCTAAATATTTATTAACATCTATGTCCAGAGGAGTTTACAATGAGCTTCACGGAGATGCAGGTCCAGCTGTAAATGTCATACTTCGTGTAAAAATGCTGTTTTCTGATCTGTATCAGATATATTCTGATCAGGTCAACAGCGTCTTCTCCATATGCTCAGATCTAGTTTTTATTAAACATGGACAATCACTTAGTTAAAATAATCTGCATATAACTATTATGTCATGTTTTATGCATACTTTAACTGATCAGTCATGACTTTGAATTATTTTAATTTTTCTTCTAATCATCATTAACTTTTGTGGCTTCTTACCAATTGTTAGCCTCCTTCTATTTTTGATACCAGTTGGCATTTTTGGTTTTAGGTGGATCTGAAATTAAATCCAATTATATATATATATGGATAGGCTATACACTGTAGAGAAATCAGCTGAAGAGTTCTCCACTCACCAAGGTTGTATTGCAAAGTAAATTTTTAATTTTTTATGCAATGGGATCATTTGGGCAAAAGATAATTAATATAAATAGGTTTTTTCTTTAACTTAGAATTTATCAACTGAAGAATGAAAGAGAATTGTATGGGTTGCTATTTGTATAGTAAGCAGAAAAAGTATTCCTGTAAAAGTGTTGATGGGTCTTTTTTGTTTGTTGGTTTACTTGCTTCATTCTATTTATTTTTGTTTCTTCTCCTTTGAAAGTGAACTATTCTATTTTAGGTTCTATAAATTAAGGAACTGATTTCGTTTTCTATTGCAATATTTAAAAGGAATGCAATGATTTGTGTACCTGCATTATTTTTGTAATGGAATTAGAAAGTGTTTTTCAAAAACTCAAATATATTTTTGACCCTGAAGATACCTCTGTTAATTACGACCAGAGAAAAACAGCATCAAGAAAAAGGAATCTGAACTTAAAAATGAACTATTTTAATATTATTTTCAGTACAGAGTATTTTAATATTATGCTTTAATATAGCATGTAGAACTCGAGAAACAATCTAGGTTACTGAATAGTTCAGGAAGATCCAGAGACTCCAGCCAAAGTGCCATTTCAAAGTGCCAAAGTAAAGTTCAGATCTGGGCTCTCACAAAGAACAAAAAAGGAGGCTACAATTCAGATATTGATATAGAGTAATGAAACAGAATCAAATTTGAATTGGAATTTTTGTCTGATGTGTAAGAGAGGGTTGAGGAAATAACATTGCAGTGCAAGGAGAGCTGAAGAAGAAAAACAAAGGAAACTCACTTAGAAAAGTGTCATTGACTTCTTAAGTGTCAGTGGGCAAATAGCTTATTGTCTCTATTTCCGCTATTTTCCCTCATATAATTAGGCCTAGATTTTATAACAGGAGTGTTTTGGGACAAACAAATTAGAAATACTGAGAAATAAAACTAACTTCAGGACATAATCAGCAGAATTAGGTCAAGACACTACTAGTACAGAAATTAATCTGGTCTGAGGCAGTGCCTGTGATTTTACATTTGGGGAGAATGGGAAAAAATCAATAATAGATTATATAAAGAGAAGAGGCATTATCTTAGGCTGTTTAAAATTTAGGAGTAAAAAAATAATGTTAAATAGGAGGAATCACCCGATAAAGTCATATGATTCATTCAAAACTGAAGGAGGAATGTATTTATTTTGGCAGTTGATTAAGAAATTTTCACATCCCTCCTATGTGTACTACCCCTTGACCTGTGCTGTAGACCACATACATGAGCAAATCAATGTTAAAAATTACCAAATAAGGGAAGGAGCTGCTACAGTAGCAGATATAACAGAATATCCAAAACTAGTATTGCTTGTAAATCCCTCATAAATCAAAACTTGAGACAAATTATTTGCATATGTCCCAGGAAACAAAAGACTTGAAATACTGAAAATAAAAGCCAACCAACCAACCCAATATATCCCCTAATATTTCATCACTCCTTGAATTTATCAGCTATGACTACCCAAGCAATAATGTAATTAGTATGGTTCAAAAATATGATGTAGAAAAAGAGAACAGGTGCGAGGACCTTATGCCTGCACAATGCATGTTTCAAGGAGAGTAATTTTTGTCTGGCCTCCTGAGCTGAATACTCCAAACTTTCAATTTATTTCCAGACAACGCATCATCATTATCCTGGAAGAATACCCAAAGGTAGTTTAAACACTGAGAGTTCACTCCATGGTGCCAACTCAAGCATGGTAAGTCAGGAGATGCACTTCAAAAGTGAATCCAAACTAAAACTCTAATGTAGATGTAATTTTTTTCCTTCCAGCTCTCTTCAGAAAGTGAAAAGATCCTAAAATTTGCTTATTGCTTCCTTCTGTGGTAGGAACAAAGATCCACAAGAACAACCCAGCGTGGGGAAGACATGAGTGAGAACAGTTCATGCTTAATATCATCTCAGTGCAAAGACTTTTGATTACTAAAGCTATAAGCTTTTCTGAAATTTATGATGACCTAAAAGCCAAAACTGTGCCCTCCTCTTTATTAGGAAGAAAATTCCAGAAAAGAGGGGCATGTTTTCTATCCTCTTGCCAGTATAGCATTTGACCATAGGCCATGTGCAATTTTGCAGTGTTTCATAGGAAGTATGAGATTAATTGATTCTGTTACTTAAGGTTTATAAATATTAGACAATTTAATAAAAATATTTGAGGCAAAGTCAAGGTTTTGGGCTCTGACTTTAAACTGCACAGCAGAAAAAGATGTTGAACAAGCTTGCTGCTCTGCTCTGTATTGTCTGCAACCTGCATTCGAGTTTAAAAGTATGATAGCACACTGAATGAAACAGAGGTCATCATCTCAAAGAAATGGTAAGTCACCTCCTAAAAAGCTATGTCTGTAAAACTACTTCCCCATATATCTGTGCAGTAGCTATAGGGTACTGCTTAGGCAACGTACATGCCCAGGTTAATTTAGCAAGAATTTGCATGAACCATAAATTTATTTGTGGTGAGTCAGTCTTTTCTGCACTTCTAAGAAATTATTCGTACAATATGATAATTCATCAACACTATTCCTGTCACTGGGATTTTCCTAATTTATTTGTGTAACTGCCAACATCAAAGATTACTCATGAAATAAAAGATGATCCCATTTCATAGCAGAAAGAATTTAAACATCAAAGTTCACTAATGGTTCAGTGAATTTGTATGTTAATTTTTAGTTCCTGACAGAAATGCCTCACTAGGTCAGAATTATAAAGCTATTCCAGACAGAAACAGTTTGCCTTACAGAAATATAGAATAATTAGTGCTTTCATAATTAATCTATTAGGTAAATATTTTACCTGAAAGAGTTGATATCAACATATGCCAAGTGCTTTGATGTACTCAGAAAAAAGTTTTAGCTTTAAACTAAGTAAAACTTGTTCTCAAAAGTATATTATTTATAGCTTAACAATAGCCTCAGTGTATCCATAAAGTTCAAGACACAAAGACTGTCTTCTTATAGAAAGGTCAGATGCTTTTTTTAAAACAAAACAGAACAAAACCAAAACCCACAGCCCCAGCTTTTTCTCTAATGCAAAGATATCTATCATAGTCAAGCATATTTCTCCATTGTATCACAGAATGGAAGCTCAACCATAGTTCCAATGTGTGGTAACCTGGTTCATGATTTTTTTCCCTGCTTGTGTTTCAGGGTCACTTAAATCTAAGAACTTAAAAGCAAACTACAACTAAAATTGTCAAGATTTGTTTCCCTGCACTTCTTTGTATTTGAAGCTGTTCTCATCTGTTAAAGGATCCATCTTCTACCTCACTGAGATCACAAAAAATAAAAACTAAAATCTGAAGCCAGTGATCAGCTGCTACTCTCTTTTTTTCTCAAAAAGTTTTGGAGAGAACTGGTATTTTCCTTCAATATTAAAACAAATAGTATTAGACCATTCTACTAAAATTCATCAAGCTAGAACATTATGAATACATTTTAAAGTGGGCCTTATTTTCCAAAAGAAGTTTCTAATTTGCAAGCCCAGTTTTGTGTGTACCATTGATAGTATGTCTGTTTGAATCTGCAGATTATAGTTTGAATTGCAAGGCTTGTGTCTAATTTGTGCTATTACTCTTTTCATAGACTCATAGAATACCAGGTTGGAAGAGACCTTGAGTATGATCTATTTACACCTTCTTTGACAAAATTGCAGTCCTTGGATCACCTTTTTGGCCCTTCTCTGGGTCCACATCCTTTTGCATAGTGTGAGCCTAAACCGTGTTCCAGGTGTGTCCTGACAAGCACTGAGTGGCACAGTGACTTCTGTGTCTCTGTGGTGATCCCTTGTTGTTGCAGCCCAGCGCCTGCTGGCTCTCTGTGCCCCAGCAGCACCACTCACTCACACTGAGCCTGTATCCCCAGGACACACAGGTCCCCTTCTCTTGAGTAAGTGGTCATAGTATTGGTCATAAAAAAACCTTCCAGGACCTGTGTTTGGGAACAAGGTGTGGTATAATGTTACAGGTAATTAATGTAATGTTAACATTTCTTACAATTTCTCTTCTGTTTATCTTGAAATAGGCCTTTCATGGTTAAAAAAGTATGAACAGTTGGCTTCTCTTGAAATTCCAATGTTATTTTTGAAAAATATTTTTGGTCTTCTGTGTTCATTTACTGACATAATCACAGTTCGGTGGGAATTACAATTTAGATTTAAACTGTAATAATCAGTTGTCATTATTCCGTTTTCCACATTCTGCTGCTGCTGACATGGTGTATTAATCTGAATAAACTAAAATAATGTGTGATACAGAAATTTAAAAATAGTCCACTAATCTATGTAGATTTAAAACAATCTGGATATTAAAAAAACCACCATGAGCTGTCATCATATTGGTTATCACAGTTGAGTAATCACCCCAAGCAAGATTGCTTCTGTGATTTAAGCAGGTATTTTCTGTGGACATACTATCCCATCTAGCTCCCATTTCCTGGCCAGGGTAGTACACAAAGAGAATTGCAGCCCCTCCAAGGACTTTGTCCTCTTCATCCTCTGTGAACGCATGGCACCTTGATATATGCACGTGGAATAATAACTATAATTTTATCTATAGGTAAAACTGGTACTAAAAAGAGAATGTATGTGCAATCTCTTAAGCCTCACAGTCTGTTGCCGTGGCAGAATACTTGTTAAAAAAAAAAACCCTCTTTTTTTTTTTTTTTTTTTTTTAGGGGAGATAGAAAGTAGAAAATACCAAGGGGTTTGTAGTTTCTCTTTTTTTGTTTCCCTTTTACATGGGATATTACCTCTGCTTCTGCTGCTGCTGATAGTATTTCATCTTTTTGGCAGCATAATAGCATTTTTCTCAGTGTTATTACAAGTGGAGATACTTAATGATAAACACAGTATCCATTAGTGACAAGAATTTCAAGCCTCTATATTTATAGACTGCTGTCTTTTTAAATCTATCTCATTTGATGGATTTAAAATTGTTAAAATCTTGTGGTCACCTAGCTAAAAATCATTTCTGTTTTTCTCTTCTTTCAGTCTGCTCTCCAATATAAATATTTGTGTGTGTGAGAAGATTTGCAGGGAGTTTGCTTTTCCCCTTTGGTACACAGAGACTCAAGTAAGGAACATCTGTAATATCTGACCTTCTGTGCACACATTCCCTAGTGTGCACAAAACCATCCAACCCCTTTGTATTTTGATCCCTTAAAGTGCAGGGATATGCTGTAATTCAATCAGAATCAAAATATTTAAATAAATTCTGAGGATTTGAAAATTAAATAAAAGAAGTGAAATCTGTGGCTTTCCTTACATTTTCAAAATTTTTAGTGTGTTTCAAAAGGGTCTGCTGAAAATCTCTTTTTCATTGCAGAAAGCAGTAACTGCAATGACACCTCAAAGCACATATTTCACTTGCCCTTCCCTTTCCTAAACTTCAAACTTTAACAAACAGTTTTCTAGATCTGATCTCATCCCACAGGCTTGTTGTTTATCTTTAAACCTAAATTAACCAATTTTTAGAGCACTGTGATAAAGAGTGAAATATGTTTCTCTCACACTAAAAGAAGAAAGCAAAGCAAAAAAACCCAGTTGCTACCTTTTTATTTATTTATTTATTTTTTAACAGAAACACTCCCAGTGCTGCTGGCATCAAGTGATGAAACCTGGCATGGAAGACCTCTTTCTGTGGAAAAGTGCATCTGCATGCTCTAATAAACATTTGTTTTAAATTGACCAAGTTGTGAGTTCACAAATCACACGTTGGGTATATATAATAGATTTACTTTGCCCATTTTTCCTAAGTTTCTAATATATTAAGGTATCCTCTATGCTGGAAATATGTTCTGCAGGTGCATAGATCTGAGGAAAAACTTCAGCAGGAGTCCTGCCTGCTGTTGGCAACATTCGTCAAAGAAAACTCATCTACTGCAATGCAGAATGTGAGGTCATAGACTAGAAACATACAATCATTTAGATTGGAAAAGACCTTTCATGTTATTGAATCCAACAGTAAACCTAACACTTTCAGGTCCACCATTAAACCACTTTCCTAAATGCTATATCCACATGTCTTTGAATTATCTCCGGGGATGAAGACTCAACCACTTTCCTGGGCATCCTTACCTGAGAATCCTTTCTGTGAAAGGCACAACTTGAGGACTTCTCTTCCTGTCACTTGTTACCTGGGAAAAGAGACTGACCCCACATTGCTGCAACCTTCTTTTGGCTAGTTGGACAGAGCAAACTCTCTGTGCCTCCTTTTCTCCAGGATAAACCACCCTGTTTCCCTCAGCTGCACCTCATAGGACCTGTTCTCTGCAAGATTCAAAAGCTCAATTTTCTTTTCTTCCCAGGAAGCCTCAAAACTCACAGAGCTGTCATTCTGCTCCCTTCCCCTCTTACATAATTTGGGAGTCCCATGCACTGGAACTGATCTTGGGGTCCTTTGCTCTGTGGGAATAGTTTCAGTCTTTTGGGCATGAGGGTCTGGATCCTCACTGGATAAGAATGGCTTGGGTTTGAGGGTTTCTTAGAGATCATGGAATTCCAAACCCATCTGCCATGGGGGGGATGCCACCCTCTATATCAGGTTTCCCAGGCTCGACCTGGACTTGAACTCTTCCAAGCGCAGGGAACCCACAGGATGCCTTCAGGTGGGACACCCTTCTGCAAGTATGCCCACACAGGCCAAGGCTGGGCACCTATTTCAGATAAAGAGAGAGAATCCAGGTGTTTTTCCTGTGTTACATAAAGAAATTCACCTGAAGTCTCTGCCTAGGGATAGTCTTCCTTCAAAGCTATGTCTATTCTGTGATAAGAAGTGTGATTCTGAGACAATATTCAAAATATATTGTAGTGATAGCTGACACAAAGGCGGGGGTGGGGAAACAGCATACATACTACAGTGCTAATGAATGTTTTTAATTAATAAGAATTTCCTGTCAATGGTTTTATTCTGCAAGATTTTTATTTCAAAACCCGTAATTCTTCAATATGTCTTGACTGGAATTCATTTTTTTATATGCAACTGATGTTGTAAGATAGTTGAAATATTTTAGCAAAAACATATAAAAATTTCAAGTAGCTGGTTGAATGTGTGATTTGTTCAAACTGCTTTAGACATGCTCATTATTTTTTTAAGGACAGGTAATGTTTAACAAATGAGGTCTCTGATGAACGTACACATGAGATGGAAGACGTGAAAAATGTGGAAGCCATTGACTGCTTTTTTGCTGAATATTCACTGGAAATTTTTGCATGTCAATTCTGAAGATTATGCTAGTATTTAATAAATGTTACAAACATGTTTCATAATTTTAATTTTTAAAGTCCTACTGGAATAATGAGTACTGTGAGGGAATGAATATCTCTGATAATAAGAGTATAGGAGGAGTTTAATTTTATCTTTTTTAAACAAAGTTGCAAACTTTAATTCAGCTCTAAAAACAGACACGTTCCACAAAATAACTATGTGGATATTAAGATTTTATTCTAATTATTTGTATTAATGTAGTATATAGGAGATCCAAATCCTGTACATAGACATATTTTTAAAATATCATATGATAAAGTGTTGCTTTTGAAACTTAAAGAAAAGGCAAACAGACTTTAGAAGAAAACTCTTGGCAGAACTTTCAGTAAGCACTTAATTGACTTAGGATGAGAAGTCTGTTAGCAGTGAAAGGCTTATGCATTTTTGGAAATTACAGATGTGGCAATTCTCCTGAGGTTAAACAGAAGGATAAAAAAAATTGTGAAGTGTGTCCAAGCCTTGAAATAGACATTAAAATGGTACTTTGACTGGAAAACTCAGATTATCTCATATTATCCACTAAATTTAAATAGGTGCTATCCTTATCTTCTTTTTTCTTGTTCACATGATCTATGAAAGTCACAAAGAATCTTGTGCAGATTATTCTCAGATAATAAATCCTTCAACATAAATGCAGCTGGGTTTATGTCAGCTTTATACACCTGGAGTGGGAATAGAAAAAGCAGCATTTATATTCCTGACCTGCAATCCAATCCTGAAGCAAACAAAGATGACTGCTCACCACTAAGTTACATGTCTGGGGCTTTTTGTAGGTCGAACAATCCAAGGGTTCTGCATTTTCTTTATATTGCTACTTCTATTGCAACATACATAACATATACATTCTATATTAATCAGGTATGGAACTGAAGTGATTGAAGGCACTCACCTTTTCAGGCATCTGTGCTGATACACTGGGGGCTAGATCAGCAGAAACTGCCTACAAAAGCAGCTCTAACATGTTTAATGTAAAGGTGAAATTATTAATCTTGGAGGAATCAGCTCCTCCCTCTGTAAAATACCTCAGAAAGCTAATGAAATAATTTATTGCCAGATTAATTATTGTCTGTAACTTTTAAAACTCTAAAGCCCATTGTAACAAAATATATGGAGAGATAAGGAGAATATATGATCTGAAATTAATATAAAATTTTATATAAAGAAGTTTTTTAGAAACAGTATTATTTTTTTAAAAGATAAAAAAATTCAAATATTTCAATGTTTCGTACAAAGAAACATTTTCATGTTGAAAAAATCGTCTTTAAAAACAGAAATAGAGAATCAGAAACAATAACTGAATCACCAAAAAAGCCAAAAAAGATTAATCATAAAGCACTATCAATGTGAATTCATTTTAACATCAGTGTCTCAGCAACAGGATGCCTTTACTCATGCTGGGATAGGTGCCATCAAGAGATTAGTACTAACACTCAGAGCTGGGAAGGCTAATGTTCAGAATACTAGAAGGTTTAAGATAAGGAAAAAAAAAACTCCAAACAAACCAAAAAGAGGCAAGTGAGATTAGTGGTGTGAAAATATTGCATTTTTTTAGTTTTCTAATGTTGATGCACGATAAAGCATGAATTTCCTAGAGAATACACCAAGAAGAGGAAAACAGAATGAATTATGAAAGAAATATGAGATATACTTATTGTAAGTCTGTGACCAGTCTGTATTTGTATTTCCATTAAATCAAACAGCAAAAAGGTGATGTTTGAGGAGAAAAGGTAACGGAAATCACAAACAACAGACTGAGAAGTGTAAAGACTAAGAATTCTGAGACTATAAATGAGTTATTTTTCTGATACTTGGAACACAATTAAGAAATTATAAATAGTTTTGAGATATTCTATATAAATATTTGGAACTGAAGAACTCTTAAATACATTTGAAAAACTGCACCCATTTGAGAGTACTATCACATTTTTGTATGTTTATTTTTAAATTTGAATGCTTTCTATAAGTATTCCTAGGACTGCAACAGACCCATAAATCATTAAATTTAGCTCCTCTCTGCCATAGTTGATACAGTAAACAGAATGACATAGACAGTTTTAAACAGTAAGACAAAATATGACAGCAAGCTTGACAGGATTGAAAGAAAAACACAAGATCTCACAATTCCTCTCTTCGAAATGTTTAGCTGTTCACTACCTTCTCTGTCCACCAGCTTGCTCTAATCTCTTATGGTTTTTTTACTGTTGAAGAAAAATTAGCACAAAGTTAAAATACCAGATTAAAACCACTGAATAAAATGAAAGTGCTGCTTAGTTCAAAAGTGTATTATTAGACCAAAAAGAGAAGAAACAGAGTGAAGGTTATGGCTCATGATTTACAGGCTGTCAAGCTATCCAATTTCATGGCACCTTTTAATGTTACGTTCCACTGGAGCTACTAAGAGATGCAAATTTTCACATCAGTGTAAAAAGTTGGAAGATTCAAAGCATATTCAATATGCAAAGGTGAATGAGTACAAGCTGATGTGAATGTTTCGCTTGATGTTTTCTGACTATATTCATGGTTGTATGGTATCTGTTATTAGTCAAAAGAATGTCAAAATCCAGGGATGTAGTAATTTCTTTAAAATGTAAATGAAATGTTATTCTATAAATTGATTCATTCATTGAGGATTATGTACAACTAAAAAGTTTGGGGTACTCAGGATTTTTAATTTTAGAGCATTAACTGTTTCACAATAGGATTTGCCTTTAGCAAAACTCTTCCTTTGTTCTTTATCAGTGTGCAGTGAAAAGACAAATCTTCGAAGATAAGTAACTCCCTAAGAAGTAATTTTTGGATATAATTCTTATATGTGTGATATACACATATCTTTGCTATGGAAAAAACAATGTTCCTGAAAGCGTTTTATGTATTATTTTGACATAACATATTGTGGCAAGGTTTCATCCTGCTTCAACCTTCTAAAAGCTTGGTATTTATTCCAGGCCTATACAAGCCATTTTGGTAATCAAAAGAGAAAAGACACTTAAGTGCCAAAGGTGTGAAACTCCTTAAAAGTTAATACATTTGGTGCCTGGTTGATACAATCTGCTGTTTGCAGACTCTCTGGAGAGTTGCCCTGAGATAGCTAAAGGTAGGCTGGATGGACCATTTTAAACTTCATTCTCTGGCAACTGATTGAACTCAGGGAACACACAGATCCCAGACAGAATTTTTTAGAATCTCATTTAATCATTAAGTTATTATTAACAAAATCAAGCAGCTCTGGTTGGTGGCAGGCAGCTGCTCACACTTTGCTCATAGCCTTCAGCAGCACACTTTGCTCACTCGCTGGGTTACATGGTGGTGCCCAGCAGGGAGGACAGCCCCAGCTGTTTGCCTAGAAGCTCAGAGTTAGGTTTTTCTGCAGCATGAAGCAGAAAATAGCCTCGGTAATGCAAGCTCACCTTTCAATCATAAAGATACCACTCATGAAAGAAAGATGGAAACCTACACTTTTCTTTTGACACCTGGAGAGTATATGTGTACTACCATCTAGGTATTATCAAGACAAATGCCTGATCACTGCTAGATGTATGATAGTATCTTTCACAGTCAATATTATATAAAGATGCAAGATTAATGAGCCAGTAGATATAGTCTATAGCAGATTGCCCAGACTTGTATTTTCCTTCAAAATGTGGGTAGCAATTACAATGCTTTTACATAAGAGTAGTTTGGGAGGATTACAGGGTGAGTGTAGGGTTCTAAGCACCAAGATTTTCCTTATGAATCTGATTCCCACTTGCTGATACAGGGATCCATCAGTTTTTGCAAAATATTTAAGTTCTTAACAATTACTTGTGATTTAGTTCCTGTCATTATCAAAGTTAGAATCCATGTCTAGTCTAAATATCAACAGTGTAGGCTGGCTTTCTTGTTTCAGGTTACTGAAGCAAATGGATGTAATAATCGAAATAGTAATCCAGAAGCAGGGTATAATTATTTATTCAGTATAAAAAAACCTATGCATCATAAATTGGACAATTCTTCTTGGGCAATGCATTTTCACAGAGAGCTTAAAATTCTGATTTCTTCTTTATATATTTTTAGGCTTTAAATATCTTTAATTTGATTTATCTGTATTCAGTTCTCTTAAACTGCATTTTTGTGTTCTTTATATATGTGTTTTGTTTCTGGCTTCTTAAGTGCTTATGATGCCTGACTTAGAATACATTTAACTAATGTTGTACAACTTACCTAAGCTACATCCAAGTGTTTCATATGGACTGTTGCAGCTAAGTCAAAGATAGGAAGAAATCAACTTCTAAGGTAGAGCTCATATTTTCATAGAATAGTCATTTAAAAAGAGTCAAATTAATTATATTTTTAGTATTAGGTTCATACTCCAGCATTTTTAGGATTAGGTTCAGCTCCAGCATTTCAGTGCTCCAGCACCGACAGCCTGAGTAACTTGGGAGAACCATCTCAGACGTCTAGCAAGTATAAGTGTAAAATTAAACGACATAGATCCAACCTAGAAAGTTTCCTAAACAAATTTTGTTAAGAAGTGCTGTTTTATGCTGATGCATCTAAAATCATTCCTGGTGATCAGAGCCTTCCTTGATTTTTGCTGCCATCTTTATTCAGCCTATGGCTGTTCTGGACTGTGCTGCTTCCTCTCTGCAAAAAACTTAGCTTTGGTTCTTTGGCACTCTACTTCAAACATTTACAGCAGTTCCAGTTAAAGGCAGGCACTGTAATGGTGTTTTATTCCACATCTACCATGGTACTTGTCTCTTGACAAAAAGGCTAAGATATTTTGTGCACATACTGGAGTAAATGGTTGCCTGGGAGCCTGATTTTCTCTTCTGCAATGCAATGCTTCCTTTTACCTTGCCAGAATATGCAATCTGGGCTGAGTGAACAGCACTGGCTTCTAATTCACTATGGTTTAGTGCCTTATATCAACCTCTTCTAGTGCCACTCTTTCACTCTTGGGCTACTGAGGTCCATTAAAATCTGATCCCATGCAGAGCCTAAAGATTCATCAAAGCTCAATATTTAACTCAATAACACAAAATGTGACTGAAATATTTTATATTCTTACTTCTTGCTTTATGAGATTAAGGAAGGATCTTTCAAAAGCTTTATTCTTCTTAGGAGTGCGATGATCTGCAAAATTTGGTGGTGTTATCTGATAACTCGTTCTTCTTGACTTAACTGAAGGTAGTTACATGTCTCCAAGATAGCAATTTATTTTTGAAAATATATTTATGCAATTGCTTTCTGTGACTCTTCTCACCTTCATGAGGAAATGAATGGTCGCGTTTTTTTCAGGACTTATTTCACCTGCATTCCCTGTCCTGTATTTGAATTCTAAATTCTTCCACATTTTAGTTGCTTTTTTTCCATACCAGGATTTCAAGAGTCTCTCTTCTGTAATTCTGCAATTTTTGCTCTACCATCACAGTGACTTTTTTGAGGTGCTTGTGAATGAAAAAGGACTGTAATGTGTAAACAGTTCAGCTGCCAATATGGATAGCAACCTTTTAAAATGGAGAGATAAGATCAATGGACCGAGGCTCTGGATATTACATCTTGTGTAAACCAGGAAGCTAATTTTAAGCAGCCGTTAAAATGCTTTGACTACATATTGCCTCCTCAGGTCGCTGAATCTGCCTAATCTTACTTTTCAAAAATCCATTATCCTTATTTTCTATGCACTATTAAACAAAATTATCAATTGTTATATATCTATGCATTATAAATACTTGAGGGATTATTTCTTCAGCACAATGAAATGAAAATACTTTCATTTGGGGAAAATACAGTATCTCTATGCTTTAAGCAGCTCCAAAAATATTAAGCCAGTTTATTTTACTCCAGAGGGACAATGTTCTGAGCTCACTAATGACCTTATTTTCATTTAGTAGAAAATTAAAGTTGTAAGTATTAGTAAGCCTATTGCTGCTTTTGTTATTGCTTTATGTTTGTATGAGAATAATTTATTAGCTGAAGTATAATTAGAATCTTATCTATAAAAATATGAGCATGATATATGGCATATGTACTTAAAATGCTATAAAATTCTCTGCAGAATTACTGGACTTCTACTTTGTTTTACTTTAGAGTCGTGTTCCTCTGGTTAATAATCAATATATATAGATTTTGAAATAAATCAGTAGAATGCTTTCAAGCCATATTTCACATTTTCTTATGTATAATTACTGGCAGTCTGTATTACAATCCCTATGAGCCTAAAGAATCACAGTAGTTCAGATGATGTCTCAAATCTGCTGTGCTGCTGACAAGGCTCTTCACAGACCCTTTGGCTATATTGATACTAGCAAATTAAATGTGCCAAGTGCCATTCTCTGCCACTGAAGCTGTTAGCAAGCAACAATTAAAAGGTTAGCCTTGAAATCTGGAGGGGGATGGCAGACGCATCTTTCAAACAATTATGAATTCTTTGGGAGATCTGTTTCATGACCTGGACCCAAAATCTGCCAGGGTCTGGTAGATGGTTCTCTCCTGACTTGTATAGAAACACAGAGACCTGGAATATTTTCTGATGTGATATAGATTACAGCTCTGAAGTTCAGCTGCAAACATATTGGGCCCTTTCCTTTCTTTCTCAGAACTGAGAAATAACTCTAAATGTGGATGTTTTTTCCTGGCTTTGAGGAAGGGTTCGCATCAGTCTGTTTCTCTTTAACCTCCTGCTCAGGAGGAGAGCCAGTGGCTGTGCAACATGGATTTTGCTGGGGTTGAATCTGGTATATTCAGAGATTTTTACATATCTTTGCAGAACTCCTCTGATCCATCCTTTAACAGCTATAGGCTCCTGAGGAAGCTACAGATGGCAGGGTAGAAGATACTTTCAGAAATTTCTGCTATATGCAGCTGTTGTACATAGATGCAATACTGGTTTAGCAGGAGAAACTGTGAACTTGGATGTTTTACCTCATATAGTCATGCTAAGAAAGGCAGAAGCAAGCATTAAAAGCTCTAAAAATAGGAATTTCAGTTGAAAAATTGATATAATTCTAATCACACTGAAGTAAATATCACTGAAATTTTGACTCTAGACATCTTTAGCTGGTGGGGATTCTCACTAGGCAGTACAATGTACTTCTGTCAGTGGGAACATCTTGTCTTGCCATGTCATGGTGCTGGGCTTACTGCTGACGTGGGCCAGCCATGCATAGCAAAGGGGAAAAGCAAAAGTCAGAAAGGTTTTATTAAGGGTCAGGAAGTTCCTGTGGGACTGAACCCAACTGCTGCCTAGAGGAGAACTGCCCTGCAGAGTGAATGTCTGAAAAATAGTCCTGGAGGTTCCAGTAAAATGTAAACAACTTACTGTTACATAGGCAGCTGACTACTAGTTATGAAACACAACAAATGGTGCTCTTAGGCTACCTGCTTTATTCCTTATGCCACCTCACTATTAGTGATAATGTGTTCTGCAAGAAGGGAAATGCTGAGGAAATCTTGTGGGAGTCGCTTATATAACTGACATTACAGCTTTACCATTTCAAGCACAGTCATTGGGTATGTCTGTCTAACTGATAAAGTCAGCTGACTTCTTAAAATGCCAGTGCTATACCAATGGTATAAAAGTATTTGTATTTTTAGATTCATCCACTGCAGCTAATGTTAAGCAGCAGTTTCTCCTGGAAGACCAACTGTAGAGCAAGTATCTATCTGAAACTACCCTAACTCCAAGTAGCCCTAGAATGATTCTGTATAGGTCCTCTGGGACTCCCTCTCTCTAACAAGTCCAATTCCTGTGACAGGTTAAAGGCTCTACTGTGATAATGTCAGTTCAATCCTTTAAAAAACAAATTGGAAATATATATATATTGAATATGTTATACAGACATACATATACACACACATATTTCAAATATATTTGAAATAATCTTGAAATACGTATTTCAAATTCAGTGAATAATTGAATATATTCCACATATATATACACTTATGTATATTTACATTTTTATATTTATCACATTTATTTATTCAGCTTTTTGTCTAATAGGTGTGAATTTCTTAAACAGATACAGCAGCTGGTCTCTTGAGAAGAGAAACACTATGCTATTTATAGAAAAATATTAAACAGCAACTCCTTTCATTTAATGCCCTTGGCTAATTTTTGCAAGCATCTCTGTTTTCAGTAATGGGATTTTCTTTAAAAGAGCAGTGTCAAAGCAGAAAATTTTCAAACCATAGAATTCACAGCTGAACAGTCAAACCTGCAGCAGCAAACTCAGAAATATGGGTATAAGGAGGATCCTATCTGCCTCTAGTTCTCTAAAAATAAAGTGCACGAGAAATAGCTATAAGCACTTATTTTAAGCAACAGAAGTACACAAAAGCAGCAAATATGTAGAAAGAAATAGGAAAGCTTGTTAAAAAGAATGCTTTATTCCTAATGAGGGATTTGCAATCTTTCTGCCTCTAATTCTGAGACCAGATGTTTCTTCTTCTGTTATTCCTGCTTCCTCACTTCTCCCACACTAGTGAGTGCTTTTCCCTTCCATTCCTTGTCTGCAGACCACTGTCATTGCCATCCCACTCTCTGCCTACCTTACACTTTGGTTCACATCACTGTTGCATGTCAAGCTGCCACATTAAATTCAGATTGGTAGCATGATTTTTTTATTAAATGATTTTATGTATTACCAATAAATTTCCTTTTAAGTTTTCAATGTATCTTATTTTTCTTAATTGTTGCAAGATAATAAGATGAATACAACAACTGAAGGGGATTAAATTAAATTTTAGATCACACTGTAAAACTGACATTCCCATGTTCCACAAAAGAAAGTTTGATAGGTGGTTTGGTCACCCTTTTAGAAGCAAGCCTGATTTTCTCCTATACATCTGTATAGATGTATATTGTATACTTGCCAATATGGCTCTTTTCTGGTGATAGTTTTGGAGATAAATAGATAACTTTTTGTGTCATTACTTACTGAAGTCCTCTTTTTTTATCTTGGCGAGAAGCACAGGCAAAATTACTACAGCACCTCAGTTGACGCAAGGATTAATTAGATGCATCACTGTTTTGTGAAGGGGTAGGAATGAGCAAAACTGAAGTCTGAATAAGAAATCCTAAACATGCAGTATGAAACTGCTGTCTACCTCACCACCTATTCACATCACTCATCTCACAGCCTCAGACGCAAACTTTTAACAATTTTGTATGAAGGATGATTATTTCATTGTGTAGCACTGGAGTTGAAGGAGGAAATTCAGGGAATTAAAGATGGTACTGTCAATGCCAAGCTGGAGGAGAAAGGAGTTTGGCTGGGAAAGGGTAGATGAAGCTCGTGCCTTTTTCCTCTGAAATCTCCTTCCTTCAGGAATGACAGGAAAGGGGTGAGCATGAGTCCTGATTGTGCTGACTATAGTCCCACACAAGGCTGTACCTCAGCTGGTCAGAGCACATAGGAAGGCAGTCGTGTCTCTGTTTTCTCCAGTGAGCAGAGAACAGCTGAGAAGTGAGGGGACACATTGCTGCCAGCTGAGCCTTACTGTGGGTCTGCCACAAATTGACTCATTAGCTGGGATTCATGGGTCTTGAACGATTAGATAACAACTGCTCTGCAACATCTTAAAAGGTGTTAAAATAATCTTTCTTAGGAAAATTATTGTTCTTTGAGATCTAAGCTCTTCTTCACATAGAGCTACATAGACCCAGGCTAAAATAAGAGAATTTTCTACTGCTGTTTTCATGACTGCACTTTACTATGGGAAGTACCTAAAATGAAGCGTTGTAGAGATTCCAATATCTGGGAAGATCTCATTTGGACCAGCGGGAGACCATGAAGAATCAAAAAAAATTAAACAAAAACATAGTATAACTGAGGAAAATTTGCTATTAAAGGTCATGTACTTAGCACTGAAGGAAATTATCACTGAAAGAGGATTTTGTTCACAATATTTTCTTGTCTTTTACACATTTAATGCCTGCTGACCTTGTCAGTGTACCTCTACAAAATGTATATGTCCATGTCAAGAATGTACAAAACCAGCTGAGCATTTGTTCACCAATATGGCTGCCACAAGGAACAGAAGAATTTTCTACCAAAAGCAGTTATTTCAGCAAGAAATCTAACTGTCTAACAATCTTATCTCTTTGGATTTCAACATTAGAGTAAAATAAGTTACATTTATAAATTCTTGTAAATTGATAGAATCATCTTGGTTCAGACAGGGAAAAACTTCAGAAATCACATCCCTGCAGAACCAAAATCTCTGAGCCAAATCTGCCTGGGAGCACATAAAAAGAGGAATAATTATTTTTTCTTTCCTTTTCCCATATGTTGTTCAGCTTTTCATAAAATAGAATTAAACATTTTTGAGTCTTTGAGGACAGTAAACATATAGCTGAAATTTAGGGTACTCCTATATCTATCTCAATGATGTGTTAATTCTGAAAACAAATGGTGACAGACTCACTGCCAGTATTGCTTATGTATATTAGACTGATTTAGTAAAAAAATGTATTATAATTACTAAATGTTGAGAATAATTTAAAAGCATAATTCAAGACAATGTAATTGAACATACAAATCTCTTTTAAATGGTTATAATTTAATATTGGATTATTTTTTCTTAAGTGTGATGAGATCACAATCTCTGCTTTATTTGGGTAGAATTCTTTCAGAATTTTTGAGATTTCTTAGGTATCCAGGTAATGGTTGTGAACAGTCAAAGGAAAGGAAAAATGCTAGGGATGTGTCACTGAGCAGTTGCTACAGATTATTACAGTAAGCAAGAGCAGAGGATGTTAACAAGACAGCCACAGCATAATAATAATAATGGAAAAGAACAAACTAACAATGGACTAAAGAAAATAACTACTACGGCCACAACTGAAGAACAGTTAGACATCAATGATCTGATGTGTTATAACGCCACAATAATGGCCAATATTTTTTCTAAGTTCAAAGTTGACCAAGAGGTACAACTGTAAAGGAAATCAAATATCATTAGTTCCACTGTTTGTGGAAATATATATTTTTATTATAACAAAAACTGAAGGAAATAACTGGTTTTATTGGATCCAGGTGCTACAAATTTAGGGTATGCATCTGCAACACTGAAGTTAAATTCCCATGATTCAGGCTTTCCCTGGATACATTCACCAGCTATATTCTCTAGCTACAACCTTTGATTGGTATATGTAGATCAAATACCCATACAAAATACTTTTTATACTACCTCAGATCAGGTCAGCAGCAGATATTTAGGGAAAGAGTATAAGAACTATGTGATCTCTAGAACTCAGTAAAATTTCCTTTCTTTGAACAAGTTGTGTTTTAGTGAATTAGCAATCCAAAGGTTTCTCTGGCCCATTGTCCTTTAGAAACATGATTGAATCCCATCTTCCATGAGTGTCCTATACCCTTAAACAGCATATATACACTTTTGGGTGAGATCCTGTGAAAGAGTTCTGCAATTTAGTCATGCACTATTTGAAAAAAAAAAAAACAACAAATAAGGAAACCTAATGCCTATTGAATATTTTAAACTTACTCCATGACGTTTTCTTTAACTGCCATGTGCTTCTCATGCAGCTGAAAAAAACCCAAAAAACCGAGTATTTTCTTCATCTTTTACCTATTTTATATTTTCATTGTATTCCAAATTTAGGGCCATTTTTGGGAGTAGGAATGTGCTTCAATGATGGTCTTTCCACATATTACTGATGTTTTTTCCATCTATTGAGGCTGCTCTGTAGCTCTGACCATGCTTGCTAACATTTTCATCATAGAAGTAGTTTCAGATTTTAGAAGTTAAAGAATTTTCTTTGTATAATATTGATTGTTGAAGTTTCCCTTTTTGTAGAGGGTTGGATTAGAGATTGTTAGAGAGACTTAACCCATGAATCTATGGGTCCTGATGGGATGCACCCACAGGTGCTGAGGCAACTGTTTTTGCTAAGCCACTCTCCATTGTCTTTGAAAAAGTGTGACAGGAGAGGTGCTCGATGACTGGAGGAAGACCTGTGTTACCCCCATCTTCAAAAAGGGCAAGAATGAGGACCTGGAAAACTCCAGTTCAGTCAGCCTAACCTCCACTCATGAAAAGGTGATGGAACAGATCCTTCTGGAGGTCATCACCAAGCATGTAGAAGAACAGAATGTCATGAGCTGTAGTCAGTATGAATTCACCAAGGGGAAATCATGCTTGACCAATCTGGTAGCCTTCTATGATGGTATGGCAGGATGGATTGACAAGGGGAGAGCAGTGGATGTAGTCTACCTTGACTTCAGCAAGGCTTTGACTCTGTCTCCCATAACATCTTCGTAGGTAAGCTCAGGAAGTGTGGGTTAGATGAATGGACAGCGTGGTGGATCAAAAACTGGCTGAAGGGCAGAGCTCAGAAGGTCGTAGCCAGCAGAGTAAATCCAGTTGGAAGCCTGTAGTCAGTGGCATTCCCCAGGGATCAATACTGGGGTCTGGTCTTATTCCACTTGTTTATCAGCAACTTGGATGAAGAGATAGAATGCACCCTCAGCAAGTCTGCTGATGATATGAAACTGTGGGGAGTGGCTGAAACACCTGAATGAGTCTGGAGCATCTTTCTTATGGGGAGAGGCTGTGAGACATGGACCTGTTTAGTCTGGGGAGCAGACTGAGTGAGGATCTCATTAATGCCTGTAAATATATCAAAGGCAGGTGCCAGACTCTTTTCAGTTGCTCCCAGCAGCAGGATAAGGAACAATGAGGCTGTAAACTAAAACTCAAGAAGTTCCACTTCAACATGAGGAAGAACTTTTTTACACTTTAGGTGTCAGAGCACTGGAACAGCTGCCCAGGGAGGTCATAGATTTAAGATTGATTTGTCAGACTATGTAGCTTTTAGGAAAGCTGACTGAATCACAGCCCAAACTTAGTCATGGTGAAGAAAAAGGACAGGGAGTAGTTAACAAAATCATTGGATAATTTAGCTTGTAAGTCACCTCTGGATATTGTCTAATAAAACCTCCCACTTGAACTAGGGTTTGTTAGAGCAGATTGGTCAGGGCCTCATCCTGATGAGCTTTGGTTGTCCCCAGAGTTGGAGATCCTCTGAGCCTTCTGGACCATCTGTGACAATGCCTAACTGCATTTGGGGTGGAAATAGGTCTAGTCAAAATTTCCCTTGTGAAATTATGTCCATAGCCCGCTGTCACATTGCTACAAACTTCAAAGAAATATGTGCCTGTTTTGCTTTATATTTTCCCATTAGATAGAGAAGGAAAGGACCAAAGTAAGATACCACTAATTGCACAGATAGTTATTTATAGTTGCACTGCAATAACTACAACTGCTTTAAAGGTTTTATTTTATTTAATTAATTTAATTTAATTTAATTTAATTTAATTTAATTTTTTAATTTTATTTTATTTAGCTTCTCGGCCTTAGTCAGCCAGAGATTACTATGAAATTTGTAGTTCAGAAATTTCTCTGCCTATAAATAAAGCAAAGTCCTTCAGATTCTTTCTCCATGACTAAGTATTCTGGGGTAAAAACCCCAGAACAGTACTTCTTCTGGTTAGGCCACTTGCATCCAACATGACAAACAGTAAAAAGTATACTGGTCTGGAAGGCTACATTTAGAAAAAAACGTAGACTGGAGGATAAGAAAGAAATACAGGAGACCTACATACCTCTTAACAGTGAAAAAGAGCCATGTTCTCTCACCAAACAGCCATTGGTCAGTCAGCCACAGCAAGCATTTCTCCTATTGCTATCCCTTAGGTGGAGACTTCTAATAATGCTTTTTGAAGAAACATATATCTAAGGACTTTGTTTATATAAGATAACCTTGTATATAAAATATTATTGCTCAGTTATAGTCTACTCCTAGTAATTGCTGGCAAAACATTCCTCTATCTGAAAAAAAGGCCATCCTTCTAGCATGATTAAACAAACATATTCATTACAAAACATGTTTTATACATCCATGGATTAGCAGAAATTCTTCTTAAAAATAAGAAACCAAACATAAATAGGCAAAAGTATATATGCACTTTGTTTTGAAATGTATTTGTTTTTGAAACTATATATTTGAAACCAAGTTGGAAGCACATAGGCAGAGTGTACCTGAAGTCTTGTCCTTTGTCAAATATACTCAGTAGTAATTTAACACAGAAGTCATCCTTTGCTCAGAAAAGAAGGGCTACACCTTCTCAGCCTGTGCATCTCTGTCAACTTGAGCCTATTGCCAGTGTCTGAACATTAAATGATTTAGCAGTTATAGATGCAGCCCAGGAATCAAGGCAGTCAGGGTATATAAATGAAATAACTCATATATAATGTCCACCAAAGATGGACTAAAACCTCAACCCTGCAATGCACTACAAAAATTATATCAGATTTCCATTGCCACCATCTTTCTGGTAACAGGTATACTTTGGGTGGATGCATGATTCATGAAAATGAGTAATTAATTATAAAGGACTCTCTCAAGATGCACTTAGCAGATGTCATCACAATTATTTAAGTGCTACTTTGAACTGAGTAACATCAGAAGTCTAATTATGCCATGGAATAAACTTTCTATGTTAAACTAAGTACCATAGACAGAGCTTCACAGAGCCTGGATGTTGGGTTGTAAGTATATTCTTCCACTAAACTTTAGATAGATGGTTGCATAATGTACCTAGATGCTACACTTAATGCTAAGAAATCTGCATCTTAGAAATGTTTTTCAGGAGCAGAGAGAAGAGGGAAAGGTACTCAAAATTCCCTCATTCTGATACTTGAAAAATATTGTGGCACTTCAATATAGTATTTGTTCTGCCTTAATACAAGAACTTGATGAAACAAACAAATGCTGCCTACTAATTTTAGTGCCTGTGTGATTTGAACTGATTAGACATCATGTCAGTGTTCTGTACTGGGGTGGAGGTGAGGGGGGAGGGAGAGAGAGAGCGAGAACATGCTGTTGCTGCAGAGTTCCCACAAAAAGCAAATCAATCTTATGCCACTTTAGATGCTGGGCATCTGTTTGTGCAGCATCAGACCGACCCCACGAGGACTTCCCCATGTCACACTGCAGACTCTGTCCAGGGGACAGATTCCTCCCTTTTGGTCATTTGAGGTATTACATAATTTTGTTAGGAAAAAACCCAAAGCTATTCATAAAAGAGAGGGGAGAACAGGAGAACTTCCTTCTGCACTTTTAGATAAAGGCAAGACTATGGAGGTGGCATAATTGCTGGTAGCATGTGGGAGCTGCCCCCAGGTTTGTCTGTTCCAAGGAGACAGCTGAGGTGTCATGCAGCCATAGGATTTGTGCAGCTCAACACATTGTAATGGCTCTAGAGACTTACTCTGTGTGGATCACTAAATCAGGCTTTTACAATGGTTTTCTGGTCAGGATCACTGCAATCACCTAATGGACTTTTATTTTGTGCAGTAACACGAGAAGACAACCTTAGAAGTGTAGTTTGACGACTGTGATACAATAGTGATTATTCCTTGCTTAATCACCAGAAGATCAATTTAAGAGTTTTTGGATGGTGGAGCATATGGATGAAGGCTAAAGAACTGTCCCCATTATGATTTTGAATGGTTTGCCTCCTTATGTATGTCATGTTATTGGCACATTGTCATGTGTTATTGAATGTACACAGAGAAGTAAACCTTTTGTTGGGGCTAAACGTCTTGCATAATGATCCTAATTCTTTTATCCAGTAACAGCTAAATAAGACCCAGAATATTACAGTGTATTGAATATTCAAGTAAACATCAAGTCCATTAATGAATGCCCCAAAAAATATAGAGAAAATGTACCTAATTGAATATTTAACCATTAATATTGTGAGGAAAATAGATACGCAATGAAGTTACATTTTCATATATGTAAAAGAAATTCAACTGAAAAAATTAGGTAAAAAATTCAGCTTGTACAATGCTTTCATGAAAACAATTGGTGGAGCAATATTGAACAATTCAAGTGCACTTATTATGAGACAACTCAAGATACCTGCTTATGTTATTAGTACATCTAAAGAACCTGCAAAGTGTGGAAGATATTCAGAGAACTGTTTCTGACTTCAGGTTGCTAAAGAATAAAATTCTAGAGTATGAGGACGTTGTTTCTATAGTAGATGTGCCTGCACTAGCTTTGTCTGTATTCAAAGCCAGCATGGAGATCTGCCAGTAATGAATCTTCTGGTAACCTGTTTCTCAGGTTAGTTATGCTCAGCCACTGGCATACAGTTTCTCATTTTGATCTGAACCTTGACTTCAAACCATGGCAGCTTTCTTCCTTTAGAAAGCAATTTTACTAAAATACCAGTCATATTCCAATAGCTAATGATGATTTCCCAACAATTGTATCCTAAGAGTCCACTGTGTCTGTGAGGTGAACTATTCACTGACCCTTGAGCAACAATAAGCTCATCAAAGATTAGTTATGTCTGCAGCAATTCACCTCTTCAAGGCTGTGTAAGGAAAACTAGAGACTACAAAAGGGAAAATCTAAGGACAGGGTGGCCATTGAAGTACAAGGGCAGGATACTATGAGAGGCCCTAAAGGCAAAAGGTAACTTGTAACTGGTCAATTTATGATCATTCCAAAAAGCCAAATCTTTAGGGCTGGATGGGATTGATTTTAGGGTATTACTTCAACATGTACAGAACATGTGTAGCAACCAGTTACTGCCCATGACTGGCAGAACAGGTGGAGCCATCTGTACTCTGAAAATAAGAAAGCCATTAGTTATGCATGTGCCTTAATTCAGAACCTGACATGCAAAACTCATCACTCTCATATCTAGTGTTGCTATATATGTATTATTATTAGCATCAAAGGGAAGTAGATATTCTATTGGTGCTGTTTGTCTTAGTCTTCAGTTGCTTTGTTTGATCTGACATCCTGCCCAGTTTTGATGTTATGTCCCATAGAAACACCTTTACATTTGTCAGCATAGGTGAAGTTAATAAACTGGCAAGAGACAATCTTATGCTGAAGGTCGAAAACCAAACCCATGTTTTCAGATGGTGAGCACCTTTTTTTCCCCAATAGGAGAATTATATGTGATTATTATAAACATAACTTGTCAATATTCACTTCATTGAGAGGATATACATGCTTGTTTATTTTGATAGTGGGCTTTGGCTTGTTGAAAAGTGGGAAAGGAAAAATAAATTGAAATCTGGCATAGAAAAGTTTGTATAGCTTTGCCACAAAATCTATTAATGAAAATGAATTTCCTCTAGTGCTACTTCTGAGTGAGTAGAAGTCTCTAAGCTAATGAAAAAATATGCAGCCTGAAGGCTGAACATGATGAGAGCATTATATACTAAATTTCTTTTTATTCAGTCAATTTATAAGATTAGACCATGTCACAAATTAGGTCACAGGATGTTACAGGTCTTTCTGACTTTCTTTAAAGTAGTTCCTTTCTCCCTTTCTCTCCTTAGCATTTTTTTATTCAGAAGTTATACCATATAATTTTTAACTGCTTAAGAAGTCCAGTGTAATTTAAAGCTGCTATACTGGAATATGTTACACCAGCCTAAAACTTATTTAAAAACAAAGACATATTTTTCAGTATGGGGGGAAAAGAAAGGATATCTAAGTTCCAGATTCATGAGTCCTGGTGGAGCCAGCAGTGCGCCCTTGCCACAGGGAAGGCTTAGGGTATCTGGGCTGCCTTAGACAACACATTGTGACCACATCACAAGAAGTGATTCTTCTCCTTTATTCAGCACTGGTGAGGCCTGCCCTGGAGTGCTGTCTCCAGTTACAGGCTCCCCAGCACAGCAGAGAAATATACTGGAAAGAGTCCATTGAAGGGCTGCAAAGATGAAAGGATGTGAGTATCTGTCCTGTGAGGGAAGGGTGGGAGAGCTGGGACTGTTCAGCCTGGAGAAGAAAAGGCTCAGGGGGATCTAATTAATGTCTATAATTAGCTGAGGGGATGGAGCCAGCCTGTTTCCAGTGGTGCCTCCTGACATCAGCCCCAGTAGTGGGCACATCAGAACACATCATTGTGGGCATCAGAACATCAGAAAACACTTTATTACTGTGAGGGTGATCTAGCACTGTCACAGGTTGCCCAGAGAGGTTGTGCAGTCTTCCTCCTTGGAAGATGTTCAAAAGCCAGGTCATGGTCCTGTGGAACTGGCTGTAGATGGTCCTGCTCAAGCAGGAGGGTTAGAAAAGCTGACCTCTAGAACCTCTTCCAACCTCAACCATTCCATGATTCTGTGATTTTGTATTGCAAAATTGAAGATCCACATTGAGACAAATTCCTTTGATGAGCAAATTCAAAGTGTATTTTTTCTTCAAAACCTTTCCTGATCGTATGCTAATGCCACAAACAATTGAAATCTAATAATTTTGTATGCAAAAAAAACCCTCACATGTTGAGTAATATGAGCACTCTATTGATGTCAGCAACCCTAATTCCAGACTGAAAACTAGTGTCTTTTTGAATTGTTCATTTATCGTTTGTTTTAAATAGCTCAGCAGAGAATCTCTGTGACTGAAATAACAGCATCATCATCATCATATAGCATCAGGAATATTCTCTCACCTGCAAACTTAACGGTAGCACCAGAGGCACCTCATTTGGAGGTGCAAACTGCCTGCAGAGGTCAGTGCTTTCCAATCTACAGACTCAGAGGTGGATTTCTGTGTTCTCTCTTTTTGGCTCTTTAAGGCACATAAGTGAAACATGGCTCTAGAATATACTCTTGATATAGGAGGGCCTTTTTTCTGGTAAGAGTTGCACAGTGCCACCACAATATGAATACTAAAAGCAATAAGCAGTGAAGCTTTATCACATATTCTTTAAACAACACCAACACGAGTAGAAAGCAATTTCTGCACACCAGCCACGTTTACTTTCCATAAATTGCCCAAAGTTATAGGGCTTTGTGAATTTCTGAAGAATTGATGCAGAAAAAGCCAAATGTATAATTTTATGTAATGATTCAATTAAAAAGATGCCATGTGTATGTCAAGAACAGAATATCTATAAAAGCATCAGCAGTTCCAAACTCTAATCCTACCACCAAGTTTTACACAGCAAAGTTTGTACCTTTGCTTTGAAAATTTTCCCAAGAAAATAAAAAGGAGAGTGGAATTCTTGAAATTTTAATTTGCCTTTGAAAAAGGAGTGCTCTTTCCAGAAGATTTCTTCAAATACACCTAATTTTGTGCTGGATTGGTGTTGGTCTCTGATTTCAGACATGCATGTAGTCTCAGTCACTCCGTATGTCTGTGTCTATGCAGGACATTGGTAATTACTTGAAGTGTTTTGCTGAATTGAGGTCACATAACAGCAAACCAATAAGAGCCCAACCTTTGACAGGTCTTAACTAGAAACCCTTTAAGAGCTGATTTGCGTTGCAGCTGACAGAAACAGGTTAGAATTTGAAAAATCATTAGTGAAAGCTTAACACTTTTAAAAATAAAATTGAACAAAATCCCTAAGGCAGATAACTGTGGAAACAAGGAGAGTCGAAGACATGATTCTGTTTCATCACTAAGGACAGCAGTAAAACTGTAAGCCTTATGCTTGTATGGCATAACATAATATATTAAAAAGAATTCTAATGTCTTTTTCTCTTTCATCTTTTTTTCATGTTTTTAAAGATAAGCACTGTATGAGATTAATATTAGAATGACAGGGACACTGAACTGGAAATTCATCAGGGGTTTGAAATACCACATTTCAGAATTTACTGACAGGATGAGGAAAATAAAACAGGAAATGGCAAATTTGATGCTGTAGAGTGGTGAGCTGCTGATATATCACTATTTAGGTTGAAATAATAAGCAAATCTAAGTACAAGTTAATAATAGAAGAAAAAATAAAAAGGCTTCCTGAAGGACTTTAAAAATAATTTATATTTTTAAATTGTATTTCTAGAAATATATGCATTCCCAGAATAATTGGAAAAATGATAATAATTCAAAGTAATTGAAGAAATCAGAAATTTAGATTGCCTTTGAATAGCAAGTTTGGCTCTTTCCATAAGTTTGGTTTTTTGCAATTTCTTCAACAGTTTTCATAGGACGAGGGTATTTTAGAAGCATTCATAGAAATAAAGGATAATAACCAAGAACAGTGGAAGAAAAATGAATGGTGGGGCCAGATAAAGGAACTTATGCCTTACTGTATGCAACAGCTCTTGAAACTGGCTGTGTGGGAGGCATAAGGATGAAATAATATGAGCTATGCTCTGCTATGTGTAGATAATTAATGTTTTTTATTCTAATGCCCATCAGAAGACAAACAGAAACTCTGAAGGTAGCTTAGCTTACAAGAGCTTCAGCTCCTGCTCATCATCATCACCCTCATCAATAATTTATGGCATTCTCTCTGCCTTTACTGCTGACTTACACTGTCTATAATACAGAGGTGTAAAAATATGCTCACATAAATTCAAGAACTTTATTATTGGAGTCCTTAATGAATAACAGTTTGTAACCAGAGCTTTGTAGGCTCTTAGGTAGAAACTCTCTGAAGATGTGAAAAGGCAAAAAGAAAAATTACAAATGAAATGAAAATGCTAATAAAAGCTGAAGGTATATATATTCCGTGAATATATTCTGAATTTATATATCCACACATATTTGTGCATCTATACATGATTAAGAGTTCTGACAGTGTTTGAACAGACAAATGTAATACTGAGGGAAACACCACTGAATTACCATATGCTGCAATCCTTCAAGTATCATTAGTGCTCCTGGTTAAATTATTCTAATTTATAAACCATTTCTTGGCTGTATTTAGGTCTGCTTTTTTGTTCCTGTTTATAAAGATTATGCAAAAATACCTTATCTTTCTGGCTGATGTATTCATTATTCAGACAGGCAAAATGAAGGACTTCTCAAAAAATTTCCAGCTATGTATTCTTTACAAACTATTTATATTGACTACTCAGTGAGTGTGATATGCCTCATAAATCAAATTGTATATTGTTTATTTAGTTAGATGACTGAAACTCTTTAAAAAATACAGAATAATAAGTGGCAAATAGTGAAGGAAAACAAAGAATAGCCGGAGCGTATTTTTGACATGCCCTTGTTTATGCTTAACTTTGTAATCCTTTAAGGATTTATGAATATTTTCATGAATAAATAACTAGTCATAAATAACAACTAATATGAGCTAGCGTATAACAGTAGGATATTTCTTTTGTATAATATTAGTGAATTAGTTCATCCTGCATTTGACCAATCCAATTTACACACAGAGAATGAAACTTAAATATCCCAAATCTTTAGGCAAAAACTGTTAAAATTGTTGTGACTGTGGTATATGAGGAAAGTTTAGCATGATAAACAGATACTTTTTTTGTATTGCAGGTATTTATGCAGTAATTTTGAACTTCTCAAAACTGCACAGTTAAAGTTTATAGCACAAGAAGTCTTTCCTAAGATATCTGTAACTGTACATTGGATCAATTAAAAAGTTGACACCACGATATCTTTGGCATGTTTGGTGTTTGTTATGTTTTGGAATTGGGTTTTGATGTTGGGTTTGAGTTTTGGCTTGGGGGGTTTTGAGTAATTTTTTTTTCCTTGAAATGTGAATTCCTGGACTACATAGGATGATTTTAAGAGCTATTCTTGAATTTCCAGATCAAAATATAGCACCGCTTCCAAAAATGGAATGAATGTAACAAAGAAGGAAAAGTGTATATCTGTAAAATGCAGTTCAAAGATTGAGTTCTTCTTGAGCCAGTCCCTCACAACTTCAGAGATCACTTCTCTTTCCATTCAGCTCTATTTGTTGGCACAGCTGGAGAGGTCAGCCAGTCCTGGGAGGCTCATGATCTTCTGAGATCTGAGTTTTCATTTTGGACAGGAATTGATGCCCACTGGTGCAGCAGAAAAGAATCACTTAAATTTTCACATGTACTATGATAAAACCAACATTTATTTCTTTTGCTTATTTTCCCTTTGTAACTTCCTGTCATGTCCATCCAGCTGTGTCTCTTTCAGAAGAGAAACATGAGGAGAAATTCAGCTAGATATGTTGCTCTGTTTAAATAGTTGGGAATCAGATAAATAATGAGATGATAATGGCTACATGAATGTTTACACATACAAATAGATGATACTTAAAAAATTTTAAAATTATATATATATATATTTTATTTTTAATAACACTGCTGTTCTTCCCTCAGAGCGTTATAGATTGAAAGAGTTGAGTTCAAATCCTGAATCCAGGGTAGCAGAGCTTTTGACCTCAGAATAAAATATTAATGTAAGATTTTCAAACTACATGTTATCTGCTAAGTAAACATAAAACTGATCAGAAAAATACTAAAAGGATAATCAGGGACACAAAAATGCACTTTCATTGAATTGCAGAGTGCTTTTCAGCTAATAGTAAATTGTTCTGCAAATATATTTACAGGAGACTGAAGATAAAATGAAAATTGCTGCATTGAAATTGTAGCTGAAAAGGGATAGAAAGGATAAAAGAACACGAGATTTGCTGAACTGATGCTTTATTTATGTCTTTTCAGAGGAAAATGAGGATGGAACACAAACAGAGACGAGAATCCTATTTCTTGATATAGCCAAGAACAGAGGTATTAGACACAGTGTGGATAATAATAGAAATAATGTCAGATATATTACAAAAGACTTTACAATTTGCATACTTTTTGTTTTCTTTTTATATCTACATATTTTACTTGTCACTGTCCTTCAAAACCTTCACTAATTTAAATTTGGTTAATATTTATAGCTGAAATAATGGTCAAATTAAAAAATTTATAAGCAAAGAATTAACAAGGATTATATAGATGAGACCCTAATGATATTTTGAAAAAAAATATGAACAGCAAAATTCCAGGTTTTCTATTTGATAACATTCACATATAAATTTTATTTGCCAGGATCAGAGTGAAATGCATATGCATAAAGACAGTTCAACACAATGCAGGGCAATCTTGGAGCCTTTCAACAAATGATTTGTTGAATTTGAACTGAATCTCATTTTGTGTGCAAACCTACTCTTAACTTAGTCTTCTGAAACATGGTAAGCCCATGGTTTTGCTATAAACTTAGAGAATAAATATGTAAAATTGAAGAGGCAACAGTATCTTCCTGCTTACCCGATAAGTTAAGAAAACCAAGATTAGTCCCACTAAAAGGAGTGCATAAGATACAGAAAATAATCCCTATATAATTTTTTAATATCTTTTCTCAGCATCTTTTCTCAGTTTTTGGTTGGCTATGGGATTTTAAACTTTTTTCTCTGATAAAATGAGGCATGAAAAATTTACTCTTGATTGGGGAATACTGTCCTGAAATTCAATTTAGGCTTGCCACAGGAAAATGAGTAAAAGTACAAAGCAAAATATGGTTTGGTGGTTTCAACTGCCTCATTTTCAGAGAAAAATTTAGAAAAATGTATGTTATTTAGATCCAAACTGGACCATCCTGCACAATATAATCAGATATATATCTTGTACTGAAAAAGCAACCCTTGATTTGTTTCTGTTGCAGTATAGCACCACTGATTGTATAGATATTGAATTGTATAGATAATGAAAAATATCAAACATATATAGGTTGAAAAAATATTTGCCAGTGTTGAACCTCATACTTTTTTTATGGGAAAGTTTCTTGTATGTGTCTTTAGTACTGTAAAGTGTAGATCCAAGTGCTTTGCTAGAACAGGTTCAAGACATTTTATTTCTGTCATTATATGTTATAGTGCACCTATTGTAGCAACTTCAGTGTTAAAGGGATATCCCGTAGACAAGAGGGAGGAAGGTGGGGAATGTTCAGAGCAATGGCATTTGTTTTGTGAGTCACCACCTACATGTGATAGAGCCCTGCTTTCCTGGGCTTGGCTGAACACCTGCCTGCCCATGGGAAAGTGGTGTATGAATTCCTTGTTTTGCATGCACACACAGCTTCTGCTTTACTTATTGCACTGTCTTTATCTTGACCCATGAATTTTGTCACATTTTCCTTTCTGATTCTCTCCCTCATCCCGCTATGGGAGGAGAGAGCAGATGTGTAGGGCTGAGCTACCAGATGGGGTTAACACAACAACACTGCAGAAAAGATGTTTTTATAGTATCTATTCACACAGGGGTTAGAGATTCCTAAAACACACATGCTAAGTTTTCAGGGGTTTATTTCACAAATTTGTCCAATAATATGCATGTTTCGGAGCCAAAGTTAGTTGATATTGACACCTGGCTAAATTCTGTATCTGGTCTCTGTCATGACTTCCTGGAGTCTGAGAGGAGCAGAGCATTCAGAATCATGGTTCTGCCCCTATGTTGGGATTTGTGTCTTTTTGGTGATCATCATTTGTGGGATGCTGGATGGTCCTGCTGTATGGCAGTTCAAAGTGAGGGGTCTCTGTAAGTGCCTATATGTCTAGATGCAAGTAGATTAGTTGGAGAGCTAGTAGAGCTTTTTGGACAGCAATAGGTATTTGAAGGGCAAGAGACAATGGAAAACAGATGCACTTACACTTTTCTGGGATTAAAGAGCTGAGAGTGTGGACAGGAGTACTGACAGTTGAAGTTTCTATAAGGTTCTGTTGCTGTAGAAAAGCTGAGAAAAATGTTAAAAAGTTTTATGACAAAGAATAACTTGTTTCATGTTCAAAGACTTTATGAAGTATTTATGGAAATACAATATATAGTGAAACATGACTATGAAATATTACTATGGCTAATGAAACATTACATGACTTGTAATCATACAAGTTTCAAAGAAAAAAAAAATAGAAGCGCTTTCCATAAGGATGAAGATCCCTGAAGATCAGATATAATGAGCACTTCAGATTCTGGATAGTTGTGCAGGTTATTGAAATTCTTGAAGTGTAGGACCTTGCTGAATAGATGGTAAAAAAAAATTTCCACGACTTCTCATTTCATGTTTGCATAAGCAATATAATAAACTAGAAATAATCGTGGGGTTTTTATTCTGTTTTGTTTTCTTGAAAACTGGTAGAATACAAAGGATGAATCAGAGGTTTAAATAGTAGATAGATTTGCACTTGAATAACAACATATGCAGAGCAATAAAGAGAACTTATAGTACCCTGGATAACATTGCAGCTCATCAGCAGTCACCAGCTTATAATATTCAGGTTATGGCTGAACAAGGTGTAAAGGTATTTCCTCTGGAAAGTACTTGAATTTTATGATGACAGCTATGCTTTATTGTTGGTAGAAAATGAAATTCAAAGAGCTAAGTCATTTTATGTGTGACTGCATGGTGAAAACTTTTAGTAAATATTGACTTTCCAAATTACATGCTTTATTTACCTGAGAAAGAGAGTCTCAGTAATTTAAACAAGTATCTCCTAGTCTTTTATTCAAGTTGGTTTCAGCACAAAAGAGGAAGATATCTTTAGGAATAAAGATCAAACTTTGTTATACGTTAAGCACCTAGATTTAGTGCAGGGTTGTGGAGTTCTAGTGACTCTTCTTTTGGCTTACTGTGGGACTTGGAGAAAACACCTCATTTATTCATCTTCCATTCTGCTGACAGCTTTTCAGTTGAGTTAGATTTAACTGGGATCATGAGGATTTTTCACCCCACTTTTTCTGAAAATCCATTAATTCTTTCAGCAGCTCTTCAATGTTCAGTATTCAGTATTTCATTTTCTGTCTGGCTCCTAAAACCTGTGAGGAGCCAGGGAAAACCTGCATCCATGTGTAGAGAACACTTAACCAAGTGTGGAAATTTAGAAATGGTATTGAAAATAATTTACTATAATTTAATAGCAAACATCTTCTCACAGGTTTCCAGGAGCAGAATTCCATTTAAATAAATAGTCTAGATTGTTTAGAAAGGGTATTAGGTATGCTATATGACCTTTTAAATTAAAATTTATTCTATTAGAGGTGTTACAACTTCTCTTAAATTATATTTTCCAGCAATATGGTTGTAATATAACATGGGTGATACATTGCTGGATGATTCATTTTTCGTTACTGTTTTTAAAGAAAAATATAAACCAAGCCTAATGGAAAAAAACTAATGGAAAAAACCTGATTATTCATATTTAGGAGCTTTTAAATTCATTTAGATTCTATGAATTATTTCAAGCCACATAGTGAATACATTAAAATATTTTAATTCTGAACTTCATTGCCAGAAAAGGTGCTAATTTTGTTTGATACAAGAGATGAACTATTCTTGCATGATAATACTCTAAGATAACTTTCATGATATACCATATAAAATGGAATATATTTTTGTCTAAAATTATTAAAACTATTTATTTATTATATATCAGGCCTTGATTGAATTACTAATATTCTTTTATTTTTATAATAGTGCTTATTCTCAGTAAAAAAATTCTAAGAACGTTCAGCTCTGTTTCTGTTTTTCCCAGGAAAAACAAGCTTGAGGAAGAAAAATGAATGCCAAAACACATTTAAAGCAAAGTTAATGCCCCATCTCCAGAATCTCTGTCTTTTTTTAATAGCCAAATATTATGCTATATCTGCAGAGAATAAATGACACAGCAGCTCAGTTCTGGACAGTAATCTTTCCTGACAGTTCAACATGAATGCTTTTAGAGAAAGATAGGAAGAATCTTTCTTTTAACTTTCAAAACCAACGGTGAGTTGCACTCCCAAAAATATATTCTCATCATGCAGAAACAATGACATGCTACACTTCTAGTGCTGTTGAAGGAATTTACAACTATTTTCACAACAAATAGATAATATGTCCTAATGTATAGTCCAGCTTGCACATCACATACAATAATATTGCAAATGTGAGCAAAATGGATACAAGTGTATGAAATTTTTCCATTCAGTGCAAATGTAATATTCATCCTATGAATTTTAGGAATATCCACTGCCCACTATAATTTCAAATCCATTAGTATTATATCTTCAATAAAATAATTAAGGTAAAGTTAAGAAGTGTGTGCAGAAAGATATCTCTGTGGACTTGTTATGACAGGGTGCATGACATTTCATCACTTTTTAAAGAAAAAAGTATCAGTTGCTATTGAAAAAGGTAGTGCAGACATCAAAATTAAATTTATTGTTGCCAGAAGAATTTAAAAGGATTTTTTTTTTCTGAAGACAGGATTAAAAACTCTCTGTAATGACCAAGTCTTAGCTGTTTTTTTATTTTAATTGGTTTTTGGACTATCTTGAAAGATGAAAAATTTCCTCAATTTGAATTCTGTTAATAAGATGAATTTTTTTCAGTCTCACCCTGCACAAACAACAACTGAAGACAAACTAAGTAGTTGTAGCATCTTTGTAATCACTTCCACGAGGATTGCAGTTCAGTGAATATGAGACTGATGGGAGATAGACTGTGCAGTGTTTCAATATCTGAGATACCTGTTCTGTGTGAGGGGTAGAGTTTTGGGGTCTGTGGTGGCAGTCTTACCTCTGGCCCTTTTTCTTCTCCACATGTACCTCTTTGCCCCTGGGCACTTGCTTTCCAAGGTCTCTGAGCTCCCCTACAGTGAAATGTTGCTGTTAAGGACTCTCTTGTGCTCTACAATCTTGAATAATAAGTGAGATTAGAAATCAAGTGAAATATAGTGGAGAAAAAGGAACAGAAATGCAAAAGGGGTTGGAGAATATAGACAGCAAGGACAGCAGTGACATATAGCTACCTATCCTTCATGAGGGGCATGTCCCTGTGTTTGGCTTGGGCAAAATGAGCAAGGAAACACTGTTTCTCTGGGAAGTTTTTATATATCACTGTAATTCACATTCTGTATGAAACTGTGGATCCTTTTAAAAAGATTTCAGCACAATGTTGATAATAATATCTATATCCTCTACTGAGCAGTGAATATGTACCAAAAAGGACTGCACAGAGAAGCTTGCAGCTGAAGATCAAACATGAATATGGATACCAGAGACTGATGTTACACAAGATAGTAAGGCCTCCATTGGTTTTTCACACTTGGCACTTTTTGCCTTTGTCAAATAGCCATGTTCAGAAATTGAAATTTTTTCTATCCAAAAAGCTTGTTGACAAGACTATTAATATCTTAACAGCCTCAAGTAAGATTTTTTTTTTTAAATTAAAATGTGATATGGTATAATAAGCACTGTCTTAACACAGACATTCCACTGCTGCAGCCAAAGCAGACTGTTCAATTAAAATTGTATTGCTTTTCTTTCAGGATTTCTTGCACCTTGATTAGCATTCAGCTAGTACGGTGTGACAGGTGAGTTTGTTATGGCTTATGATTCTGTCAAGTTGGTGACAAAAAGAAACCAGATGTAAGTATATGCTGCTGAACTTCAGCAAGTCACTTAGCATTTTTCAACTATCTGTAGAATCTAAGCAGAATTAGGGACCAGTTTAGGCAGAAATCACATCCTCAATACTTGAGCTTCTCTTGCTGTACATTATTAGATGTTGCATATCTCAGTGTAATTATTTTCACCTGGGAGGGAAAACCTTCATTGCATCATACAGGCATGCTATAAAGAACACATAAGCGATAGAAAGGAAGAGCAGTTGATTGATGAAAGAAGTATTGACTGGGATGAGCAGTATATACAAGCACTAATATGCTATAAGACTACCAAATATTGATTTATAATGCTCCTATTTGAGGAGATACTATGTCAGATCTTACTATCCTTAGGAAAGTGAGCAATATGTGATAGATATCATAAGCAAGAGAATATTTCCTTGCTTTCACTAACTAAAAAAATCTAGGGGTTTGGGATGTATACTTCTTTGCAAACCATGAAGGCAAGTGAATTAAAACTTTGTTAGAGAAGTATCCTGTAGTTGCTATTTATGTCTTTTATGGGATACTAGGGGCAAAGTTACTATGAATAATCTCTCCAGTGATTCAGTCCTACCCCTGGGACAAACCAGGACATTATGCATGCAGTGAGCTTTACAGTACCAATAGTGAAGTGTATGATACCACACTTTAACAGCAAAAAGGAAGGATTGCTGGTGTCAAAGCTAAAATTCAAGCCATAGTAAAGAATGGCCAGCTGGTCACAGAAGGGAAAGTGCAGTGACATGTCTCACCCACCCAGAGAGTGCATTGATCCTGCCATTGCCTCTGCCATCCTCTCTTCTATCCACTCTGTAGCTGGGGGAGACATTGAAGAACTGTGAAAAGAGAGAGTGCCTTTTGGCACCTGGAGGCTGACCGTCCCTTCTTCATATTCTTTCCAGTATTTCTCACACCTACAACCAAAAAAAAAAAAATTAGGAAAGGAGAGTAACAGTCCTGTTTATTTCACCCAACAAGGCTATTTCAGAACATTTCTAGGTGACAAGGGTAACGTGCTGAGGGAAGAATTTCTGCAGCTGGAGGTACCAATAGAGGCTCTTGCACTACTACCCTGAACTCTTGCAAATGTGATGGATCTGTTTTTTTGGTTTTTTTTCAGAACTTTGAACATCTCTGAGCATATTCTGCTCTATTGCCTTTCTGGTAATGGCAGCAGCAATAAAGGGGAAAGTGTAGAAAAATGACAAATACAAGTCACTAGTACTAAGTGAGGAATGCAGAAAGGTTCTATTGTGCAGAAGGTAGTTTTGAAGACAAGACATTTGAAAACAACACAGCAGATAAAAGGAAAATAGGGAGAAGATAACACCTAAATAACACAAATGAGTTTCGCAGATTACAAGCTGGAAATGACAAGAGATTTCAGTAATGGTCACCACCAACAGTAATATTAATAGACTAAGAAATAAAATAGTAAAATATCCAGTCATAACTAACTTTTCCTGGAGTTTTTGCATTCCCTTCATCCATCTTATCACCTTTGTCTGTCCTACTTTTAATACAGCTTATTTAAGAAAAAGTACACATATCCTCAATCTTCATTAACAAAACTACTGATTGCCAGTAAGTAAAAGAATTATCAGGTAAATAGATCCATTCTTTGAACTGGGCAGAATTCTAGGAAATATCTGTCTTTTATAGAAAACTGAAAATTCAATGGAACAAATGCAAAGATGTCTATACCTTGAAGACAAGATAACTTTATGCTGTTTCATGGTAGTGTGCTGCAGAACAGAAATCAGGATTAGCAGATTCTGGAACAAAAACATGACAGTTTAGCTTGTAAAAGACAATTGCTTTTAACCAATTTAACTTCAAAGATGAATAAAATTACTGAGTATAAATAAATTTTAAAAGAGAGAAGTAACATATAAATATGCTATAAAACCTGTACACCTCACATATCAAATCCAGTTTAGTTTGCATTCCACTGAGGTATACAGGAGAGCATAGGTGAATGTTCCAGAAGAAGACAAACAGTCTTGGCCACCAATGTATGAAGGCTGACATGTCATTCCATTGCAAAGGGATATCTGAGAGGTACTAACATTATTAGCTGAACAGGGAATCTCTGTATGTTGCTAGAGTGCACAGGAACTTTAGGAGAACAGGAGAATATCAGGAAGAAATAACTGATATGTCTTTTTTGACTACATCACTGCAACTATTTCATGCAGTTCTGAAGGATTCAAAACAGGTAGAAGAAGGAATATGGAAAAAAGTGAGAGAGGAGGAAGAGTAAGATGCTGAGTTCAAAAGTTGATATGTGAACAAAATATTTCCATACAGAAAGATAGAATAGTCAGGTATCAAAATATTTCATGAGGAATTTGAAAATGACTGTTGGAGGAATAAGACAGGAATAGACCTTAGGCGCTGGCAGAGTTGTCCCTAAATGATATCCCCTATGGCCCCTGACAGGGAAGCACTATTGTGCCAGAAGGACAGTTGTTGTGAGGCAGTATGGTACTCCTTGTACTTACATGCTCCTTAGTATGAAAAAGGGCCTTCCCTAGATAACACTAGGGCAATAAAACAAGGCACTGCTTAAAAAACCAGGGCATAGCTTCTAATATTGATGATAACAAACACAACTGGCTACATGGGAGATCTCAGAGATTGATTTTGTAGCAATTACAAGTCATTAAAGAATCATGAAACTGTAACCAAGTAATCAAGGTTGCAGTGGTAAAAAAAAAGAAATATATAATTCTTCAAGATAACTATGACAAAAGTTCATGTGTAATCTTTCAGGCTGTGGCAAATGAAAGAAAGTTGATCTTTCATGTTTCTGCTTTGCTATATTAATGAGTAGAAGTATAGTAATTTTTTCTTTGATTAGATGTGGATAACTTTGGGAGAGCACATAAGGAACTAATATTAGATGGAATAGGATAATACAAAAAGCTTGTTTTGGCTAAAAAATGCTTTCTCCTACCTTGTTTAATCCTCAGTATTGAAGAAAGGAACCTAGGAAGGGGGGGTTAAACAAAAAAAATTGCCTCTAAAATTCTTTTCATTCACCTCTGTAATGGTCTTTGTCTTCTTGTTGTATCATTACCAACGAGATGTCATCACTGGTAGATGCTCTGGCAGCTAAGTGTTGCAGTAAATTCAAGAAAGTACTGCTTTGTTTCATCTTTTGTATTGACAGTACATTTCAACTTTGTAATGTGCTTTCATAAAATTGTGGGTTTAGTTCAAGTCTACCAATCGCATCATTCAGTTATATCACACCACTCCTAGACAAACAAAAACTCCCCCTTTTATACTGGGGGAGTTTTCACAGCTTGATGCCATGAACACTTGTATAGAGCAATTATCTTCAATTAGGTAAAGCCAAAGGGAAATCAAGACGATTGTAAAGGAACTTCAGAGATCTATAGATGTAGAAGTGAGAACCATTAATCTACACAATATGTAAATACCGTGCCAGCAAGGATTATAAAAGTCAATCTTGCCGACATAAATCTTTAATACTTGGATCAGACTGCCAGAATGCCCTTGCCATTTGTTTAGTGCTGTTACAAATAAGAATTTGTTTTAATGGCCAATAATGTCAAAGAGCAATGCCTAACAGGTTGAATAAATTACTGAGTTATTAAATACATGGTATATTAAGACACTAAATGAGTTTGTAGAATTCTGCTAAAGTCAATTAAAAGAATCAATATACACAGAAACAAGTTAATTAGTGGAACTGATGAAAGTGCCATTGAAATCAGTGAGTATGTAATATATTATGGATGCTAAGCACTATTGTGTAAGTGTCTTGTACTATTTTAAGAGGGCTCACTCTATATGAACCATGCTATAACAGATTGACAGTAACAGATAGAAGAAAAAAATGTAGCCAAAAGTAGTCAGGTCTAAAAACTAAAAAGAGTGTAGTCAAAAGTAATGTCAGTTCTAATGATACAAACTGGGGCATATACAGCATGTACAAAGCATGCTGATATGCCACTTCAGTGATGACACTGTTCCTACTGTTATGTGAAAACCTGGAATTGTACATGCACAGACAGCATTCCCCTTCACCTTCACATTTGGAGTGCTGTGTCCAGTTCTATGCTCTATGGTAGGAGGAACACATAGAATTAATGAGGTACCTGATAGGAGGGGATGAGGCTGAAACCAGCCAGCCCCTTCTCAGTGTGCCCACTGGAATGTCAATGGCCACAAATGGAAACACACCCCTGGAGATATTCAAAACCTGACTGGATATGGTCAAATGGGGATCATTTGATCCAAACCAGCTTGTTTATGTGAACTGGATAAGTTCTTATTCCCTCTTAAAAAGAATTCTTATTTGAATGGCAATTATATTTTAGATCAGGACTTCATAAAGTTTTGCATGTGTGCTGAACATCTTTCTTGCAGCTTTTTTCCTTCCTTATTATTGTGGATGTCCAACAGGCATTCAATTGAATCAATATGTGAAGTTTTAATAATTTTAGTCAAGTATTATTTCTTAGAATTGTTTTATGCTTTATACTATTGAGAGTCTGTTGCTAATTTTCTTCACAATTCAATGTGACAAAATAATTTCTTTGAAGTATAATTAAGTTTTCCTACAGTAAACATTTCAGTCTAGTTAATTAACGAAGATGAGATCTCCATATACTCCTTAACATGACTGAAAACCAAAAGCTGGCATTGCCTAACAGGCTTATTCATATATATTTGACTTTGTAAATAAGTAAGCATTATCAATTATGTATCAAGTCAATGTAGACTGTGGCTGTCCACCATCATAAAAAATCAGCCTCAATATTATCAATCTCTGTATTATACTACACTGCTCTCTATATCATTAAGCAAGTACCACAGAGCCAATTAGATGGGCTTCTGAATCTCTGAATTTTTTTTCTTTGAAAACAAAAGAAAACCCTCTTTATTTTTAATCCATTATACCCCAAACTAGCTTTGGAACCACTGCTAAAGACAATCTATTTGTAATGGAGACTGAAAAAAGAAATCAGCTGTGAGTTACCTGGTCTCGTTCTGGTTTTACCTTGTTTGTGACTCTCTGTCCTGTGTGAAGGGACAGGGCCATTGCTCTGAGAGAGCAGGAGCACACTGAGTGTTAAGGGCCAAAAGTAGGAGTGGGGCAGCAGAAGGCATCCCATCAAAACCAATGATACCCTCAGGCATTCTGGCTGCCCTAGGAGAGGCTGTGGGCTGCAGGGACCAGCAGTGCAGTAGAGAATTAGAAAGCTGTTCCTGCAGAAGGATTGTCCTGAGCAAGGCTATCCAAAAAGCTTTCAGGAAAATACAAGTTTTGTGCTAGAAATATCAGATGACTTTTTGCCTCAGGGGTCTAACACACTTCAGCTGAGACACGGGTGGGCTTCTGAGAGAGGCAAGTGCCTGAAGACAGGGCATCCCAAACCCACCTTGGCTCTGCCATGGAAACAGTGCATCTGGTCACTGCACACCAGGATTTATGGCTCCAGCATAGGTTTGCTGTATTTTATGTAGTAATTTCATGGAAATCTTTGATTCAACTGTCACTTGAACCGTCTTTAAGGAGCATGAGTGTTCATAAAAATAATGCATAAATGTGTCTTTGTGTGTATGAAATGAATGTAGATTACAAATAATATTCATTTATTGATAAAATGCTACACTAAAATGTATATTTACAGCTGCCTTATGAACTAATCATTATGGTCCTTCAAAGGGCAACCTTACTCTAATGATTTTCTTAAATATATCTATACAACTGAAGCTAAGAAAAGGGTTTTCAAATGCTTCCAATTCTAAAGTTTACAGGAATGCACTGTTTTTTAAGAATATTGGGGTTTTTTTTTCTGATTGTTAAGTGCTCTTGCAGAATGAAGCGACTATCTTTCATGCAATTCTATCAAAAGCAGCTGTGATTATCAGTCTTTCTTCAACAGTAGTAGAATTAATTCAGACTAAACAATTGATTAAACAAAATTAGACTTTTTTCGTGGATTGTTAGGAAGTAAGAATTGCTTTTTATCAATATGTTTTGTTGAACATGTATTTAGTTTGTTGAACAAAGAAAAGAATAGAGAATTTTATCTACCTTTCTTTTGATCATTTACTGTTTATTCTTAGTAGTATTTTTTAAAATGCACTGGACATGTTCTGGATCTTAGTAAATACTTCTTTTATTAAAAGAAGAAAAAAAAAAAACCAAAGAAAAATCTGTGTGATAAAGCCATGATAAATTATTTCTTTTGAACTTTTTGAACTTAAGACTTACCTGTTACCTTAATTTATTCCGAGGGTTGTGCCAGTGTTCTGGTCACCTGTTATATACTATTTTTGAAATAAATAAGATTATTCATTCTTAGATAATTATTAACATTTTTTTTGACCAGTCCTAATTTCAATTTGGAAATTATGTCTGGTTTTGTCGCTAGATGGATTATTTCTTGATCTTTGAAAAATTTCTGAACTTTGGCTAAGAATGAACACCTCCAGGAAGATGCAACAATCATTTAATTGACTTTAATACTTATTATCATTTTAGTTTAATAAATGTATGAGGCAGACACACACACAAGTCCTTATAGGGCATCCCTAATGGTTTAAACAGAAAGATAATGCAAAGTTAAAGCTGATATTAATCACAAGCCTGGAAAATGGCAAATGAGAGATTTTAAATTCTGTATGGATTTTTTAAAAACAAAATTATTTACTCACTGTTTCAGAAATTTTTTACTTTCTAAGATCACCAATATTAATTTTTCATTTATTTTTAGTCAGTTCTCTGGGCTATGAAGGATAGTGCATGTGAAATTCAAACACGTTTTAGTACAAATACCTGTCATCAACATGACACTCTGAGAATGTGACATTGTGTGATTTTCATAACAGAATAGTTGTCCATTTGTAGAGCAGAAACCATCACACGTGACTGAATGCTACATCTGACTAATAGCAAATACCCAAAGCCCACAAGCCATCTCTGAAAAACGCTCATCTAATATTTTGCCCATGAATTATGGATTCAATCAAAGTCAATCAAGCCTGGTTTAAGTGGACTGCATATGATTTTCTAACCAAAGGAAAGGAAGTAAGTTGATAAAAAATAATCACCTTTGAAGAACTCAATTATTTGTTATCCGTTCTCTCAGGAACTAGAGATGGAAAAATGTCAAATATGTCTTCTTGTCTCTTGGGTCTCTTGATTGCTTTTTTATAAGAACCCCTTGTCTGCTTAAGCAGAGTGAGTTTCTTTGAGGGAATGGAATCAATCCATTCCAATCCATTTCTCTAATCCACTGAGTAGAGAAAATGGCAAAAATATACTTAATTATGTGAAGTTCAGTAATTTTATTTCTGCTACAGCTCTCCTTGAACACCTTGATTCTAAATCTTACATGAAGAACTTCCATCTTCCCACTTAATTTTTAGCCATCTGCCCTAAAGGTTTCAATACTTTGTATTTTAGATCCTTACTAGCTTCCCACTATTTGTAGTCATAGCTTACCATGTAAACTGGTCATTAATTTCATTATAAACAGGATAAAATTTAAAGGTAGTCTCCATTAGAACGTTTTCCAAATTTCTGTGAAATTTGCCTAGAAAAATGGGAAATCTAAATCTAAATTAATTTTCTGGCAATTTTATTTATTGTATTCTTCTGAAACCTGTGGATTTTGAAATACAGAATTCTGAAATTCCTGTAGTAAAACTTCCAAGAAATTTTAGCTTTCCTATAAGCCAGATGTCTTAATTCATTGTTTATATTTCATAATAACAGAGAATGTATCTGGAAAACCTGTCTACTCTTCAGATTAAGAGATATAAAGAAGTGATTGCATGTGTTATTATTAGAGAACACTAGGACAATCTAATTGCATTATAAGTTGGTGGATTGCTTGTGTTTAGGTTTTTGTTCAGATAAAGATGTTTAGGTAACTATAAACAACAAGAAAAACTGCAGAATTATGGGTTATTCACTATTCATGTTAACTAAAGCAAAAATGCATTCACCGGTGTTTATTAGACTCTTCCTAGAAAACTGAAGGTTTTATCTCTGAAAATCTTTTTATGAACTCATTATAATTGAAAAAGAAAAAGAAATCAACATCTCTAAATACAACCAAAAGAGAAATATAAGCATTATGATATGTTTATGATCCCTTCACAAGTCATTCTTACCAATCTGTTCTTGGCAGTTCCTGTAGATGAGGAAGGTAAGTTCTTTAACTTTTATCAGATGTATTATTGCACAGATTTGGTTATAATTAATTCAGTGATAAAAATGCTGAGATTTACTGAATTGCAACCTTTCTAAAGTTGATAAATAATAAGAAAGTCATACTCAAATCATATGTTTCACCAGTTGACTGTAATTGAATTGATCACACTAATTAATCTACCCCTTTTAGTTTGAAATTCCATTGATTCAAATTTTTTAAAATATTGAGATACTTGCTAATCACAAGATAGCACGGAGAAAATGGCATGCTTGCTTGGCAAAGAAATAAAACTATAAATTAATAACTTGTCTAATATAAACTATTTGGTGTGCACAAACAATGTAATATCCTGTACCCTTGCTTCCTCCTGAATCATCTTACATATTCAGAGACTTAATTGCTCACTGGTATTATAAAGGAGGATCTTGGCCATGCAACTCATTTTCATTGAGACTGAGTTGCTTAATATATTCTATAAGAGTGAATCCCATATGCTGAAGTTCTTTATGATAGAAGGAAGCACAAAGGCTGTGTTAGATTTTGAATTACTAACTCTCCAGTTTTGTGATGATAAAGTATTGAAAACACTGTATTCAGGAAATAATATTACACACGTTATGTAACATATGACATATTAAATATGCAAAAGTGTATGCAACTTCTATGTGAAGAGTTGTGTGCAACTTGAAGGGGATGTGGAGCTCATTTGAGAATATCACTTGAGAGGAAGTGGAGACATTATTCAGAAAGGTAAATACAATCTTTCTATATTCAGATTCTAGAGATGTAAATGTTTATTGCAATGTGTGATTCTGAATTCTCTGTACGTTTACTTGCTTTTCAGACATAATTTTCACACTCTCCTTCTTTTTACTTTTCCCCTTATAAGATAAGCTTTTTTTCTTTAAAATGCAATGTGAAACAATTTATACTCTGGTCCCAAAGACAATTCACTGTTATAGCAGCATATACTTTACACCATGAGTCGAATGTGCAGAATCCTCCCAATGTAATTTAATGAGCCCCTGTGCCTTTGGGTCCCATGGAGTTTTCCTCCGCCAGTTGCTGATTAAAGCTATTCTGGCTGAATGAGAAAAAAACCCCAACTAATTATAGTAATATAATAATTTTGTCTTTTAGGTTTTACAGAAACTGTCTGGAATGCTTTCCTGATTGTTAATGATCCTTAATAGAGCAGATGGAATTCTCCAGTCTGAGCAGAAGCTACAAAAGAGTCTCTGAGGTTTATGATGTGTCATTTGGTTCACATCCGGAAGAGTAAGCCAAAATAAATCTAAAAAAAGGAGAATGTTGAGGGGCTTTGATTCTGTTGCTGAGCTATTCCCTGTATAACGTGTTGTGTTGCTAATTTGCTGACTTGGAAACACAAGCAAGGAATTATATTAGGAGTTTTAAGTCTTAAGCACTGCAATATTAAAGAGACAAAACTTTTTTTTAAAGACACAAAACTTAAAGAAAAAAGTAGAAAATCTCAATCTGAAATGTAGCTTTAATGCACTCTAAGGGCTAATACCGAAAATCACTCCAAAGGCCAGTTGCCTTAGTAAATAGCTGAAATTGCTTTATATTTAAAAAAATAGAATGTAAAAGTAATTTTGGCAAATTCTGACACTTCCAAAAATTATGATCTCTAAATCTTTGTAGGTCATAATCTGTCATTGAATATAGACCCAGATGCTTAGTCCGTATCTGCCTTGTTAGATAGCTAGATGCTTAGATATCATCCATAATATAACCTCTATGAAGTTGTTCTATTTTTAAAGACCCATGAAGCTAACTTCTCTAAGAAGCTGCTCTTCCCTGTCCAATCCCACAAGCTACACAAAGTTTCTGTAGGGCGTAAAATCTTCTTGAAGAACTATCCTTCAGATCATGAAGAGAGGTCTCAAAATTGGGATTTCTGCTCCATCTGGACAGAGTGTAGGCAAGCTTACCACACACACAAAACAAAATGCACTCAGTGATGGGATCTTTCATGTAATATTGAGATGCTGATAGTCAAACCTTTGCTATATAAACCTGACATAGGGCTCTCCTATTCTGACCAATTTATCTCCTGGTCATGAGGATATTGGCTATTGGTGCATCTTAACCAACACTTCCCTTTCAGCCATCTTCAAACATATCAGCAATTACAGATCTATTAAACCAAACAGATAGCCCAAGATTGTACTTTTTTCAATTTGCCGTCCTCAAAGTAAAAAATACCTTTTCTTCTGCTCAGAGAGAACATGTATTTTCAAATATGTGTTTCCATTTTTCCTGTTGCTTCTTGTCCTGCCAGACTAATGAGAAGAGTGATTTCCTTTTCTTTTCTGATTTCCTTCCCTCCCATCAGATAGTTATACAAATTGGTTAGATCCCCCTGACCCTTTTTGTTATGAAGCTGGACATTCCCAGCTCCCTCAGCCTTTGCTCATGTGAGAGATGCTCCAGACCCTTCATTATCTTGGTGGCCTTGTGCTGGGCTTGCCCTAGTATGTGCATATACTTACTGTCTTGGGGACACCCCAGGTACAACCACGTTAGGGCTGAGGGGACTGATCCCTCCCCTGATCTGCTGCCAACACTGCCTAATGCAGCCCAGGAAGCTGTTGGCCTTTTGCCACTTATGGCCAGTTATCCACCAGGATCCCAAGGCCTTCCATTCATCTGCTTTCCTAGTGGCCAGGCCCCAGCATGCTTAGCCACATAGGCTTATCTCTTCTCATTTAAGGTGCTGCACTTCTCATTTACCCTTGTTGAATGTCATGAGAGCTGTCTCTTCCCAGTTCTCCAGACTATCCATGTCACTTTGAAAATCAGCACAACCATCTGGTTCTTCTCTCTCTTTTGTGTCGTCTGCAAAATTTCTGAGGGTGCATTGTGTTCCCTAGCATAGGTCATTAATGAATATACTGAACTATTCTGGATGCAGTACTGATCCCTTGGTGCACTCCTTGTGGTTTGCCTCCAGCTACACTTTGTACAAATGGTCACAACCTTCTGGACCTGTTTTTTCAGCAAGTTTTCAATGTATTTCACTGTCCCTCTATGTAACCCACACTTTATTTATGATGATTGTTAAGGGAGACGGTGGCAAAAGACTGGAGGCAGTGTCAAAGCCTTCACCAAACTCAAGGTAAACAACGACCACTGCTCTCCCATCATCCACCAATCTATTCACCTCATAATATAAGGCTTTCAGGTTGGTCAGGCATGATTTTGTCTTCATAAATTCATGCTTTTTCCAAGCTCTGCAAATCAATGATGTAGATTTATGAGGATTTTTAAAGTATGTATTTTCACGAGGAAATTACTTAAGTATCTCTGAATCTGAATGTTTGCAATGGTTTCCATCAGGAGTGGAGACCAGAGTCCCACAATAACATCTCTTGTTCTTTGTCAGAGGCAGGATCCTGCAGCATGTAAAACTTTAGTCTGACCTTTTTTTTGTTCTTATAAATTTAAAAAACCACTGAGTGTTTTCCTTGGACTATTCTTTAATCCAGTTTTGTTTAGCTAGAAATTATGAAAGAAAAGGCTCTTATATTAGGAACAAATCTTTTTATATTTCACTGAACCTGAGTCCCTGCATCTTATTCTTGAATAATGTACTTTTTCAACAAGTCAACCATTAAAAATTTTCTAATAATTAATTAAAATATATTCAAGGCTGAAAAACTGCTTTGTTTTCAAATGTGTGGCTGGTAACAGCTGATATCCTTAGCCAGAGTAATCAAGGCTTATAATAGAAATGTTAATGATCCCTAAACTATAGCAGAACAAATTGAAGAGTCAACCGTTATTGAAGGCAAAGTTAAAATACCATACCTGAGTAAGCTTTATGCTTCTTGAATACCTCTCTGACAAAGAATCTTAAGTCATAAACACTTTAAAAAAAAAAGATTTTGAAAATATTTTCTGTATGCAAAAAGGTTTGTCTTTAAAATTTGTTTTGTGTGAGAGTGTTCTGAAGTAATGTCATGAACCTGAGAGGGCTCTGTAAATCTGGCTCCAAGGTGAGAGATATAAAACTTCAGTTATCTGGAGTAGTCTTTAGTCTTCCAATAGTGATCTGGCCATGAAGATGTGGATCCTGTTATTTTAAAATCTGAGAAGGGAGACAGAGCTTGGAAAATCTAGGCATATCTGTTCCTGCCATATAAACTTTGACCTGCAAGACCTATCAGTGGGAATCTGTATTGCTTCCTGTAGAAAGGAAAAGATAAAAAAAATTAGTTTTTATTAATGCTGTTGTGGAAAGATGTCTGGGAAAAAAATCTGAGGAAACCAAGGAATTATATTTACATCCTAAAAAGTTATAACGGTACAGGAATTTTAAGGTAAAATACAACAGCTGCTCCCTGTCTGGAATGCAGCTGGCATGCTCAAAACCTATTCCCACAGTGATTCCCATACACACACACCTGCTAAGGGGCTGGAACAGAGGGTGAAGCACAGTGGAGACACTGTGGCCAGGCTCTGTTGAAATCCTTGAAGGGAAAGGAACCTGATGGGATTCAGCAGCTGATAAACCACAGAACACCTGTCAGCCAGGGCAGAGAGCAGAGCAGATGTCCTGCTGCTGAGTCAACAACTGTGGTGAAATCTCTCTCCTCAGATGAACTTGGTTCACTGTACCCTAATTTTAATATTAACACACAGCTCCATCCCATAATTACTCATCTCCATGGTACAACCACCCCTCACTGGGCGTATGCTCAAAATTCTTTTTGACTGTATCTTTAAAAGCAAAGTGAGAAAATTTTACACCAATCAGTAACAAAGATGCATGACTAGAGTCACTCAAGCTCCACCTAAACACAGAGAAATAGCATAAATCAAGTTGAGAATGGGGGGAAAGTTAGAGAAGACTCAATTTTAACTGCTGGTTCAGTTGATGCACTGAACCTGGCTTCTCCCCTGTAGGGATGCCTGTTGGGTAAGAATCACACTCTGTGCATACTGAACATATTGGGAACTAGAGCTTGTCTATGTATTCTTTAAATACAGTCAGATACTATCACCAGCACCTATCAAAACTTAATCTGTCACAATTTTATATTCATGAAGGATGCTGGTGTGAGTCCTTCACGGACTCTGGCAGCCACTGGCAGTAACATACTGGAGTAAAGAGGAACATCTGCTGAGGGGTCTCCCTTGTGCTGCTGGTGCATTTCCCTGAATAAGTCAATCCTGCCCTCCCATCCAGCAGGACTGCTCACTGAAGGGTCCCCATAATGGGATACTGACAGACTGGTCAGGCACAGCTTTCCTGAGGTACCGACAGACATTTTAAACACCAAGAGTCAAGGAAATCTCAGACTAAGGGTTGAAGAAAACTCCCCTTTTCACAGGACAGCTGTTTAACCATTAAATGCTTTGAAAGACAAAGATGCTCATATGGCTCTTCTTCCTTCTCAGACTCTTCCCGTTTGAAACCTCTGTATGATCAGAAAACAATTATTTCTTCAATCTCACACATTCTCTGCGTGATATCTCTAGATTCATGTCACAAGGGAATCACCTGGTGACTTATTTAGGTGTAGGAAACCTTCTCCAGAAAGTTCTTAGCTGGATTAAAGGAATGTCTACAACATTTTTTAAAACAGTAATTCCATACAATGTTGCAGGAAACTCAAAGTTATAATGAATTAAAAAATTATCACATCATATTTTGTGAATCCAGAGGCTTAAGTATCTGCAGGAAAATGTAGCTAGCCAAGGATGTTTCTCTTCTTCAACCAACTAAGGAGTAAAATCAATATTATTCAAAAGATGATAAAAAATATTGAATTACATATTTTTTAATATTTCTCCTGAGCACAAAAATATTTCAAAGAAAATAATATATTCAGAAAGGTGAGGTGAGAAGGTAAAACTGGTAAACTGATATCCAGGAAGCATTGTCTGGTTTTACATTCTCTAATATCGAGGGCCTTCGGGGAAAAAAAATAATATATATATATATAAATTTTTTAAAAATCAGGTATTATAAATCAAAAAATGGAGAAGGAAAAGGAAGAAAAGGAGATACACAGGAAGAAGTGCGAAGCATTTTCCACTACTGTACAGTTAATTTCTGAAATGATGCAATTTATAGCATAGAATATCAAAAGAAATATGGAGGTTTTTTTAATACTAGTTTACTTTTCTTACAGTATCTAGTAGCCTGAAATCTCGTAATACATGTACACAATACTAGAAGTGAACAATGTAAAACATTTTTAGTTTGACATGACCTTTGGTGTTTTAAATAAAAAATTTGCTCTTCTTTCAAATAGCATGTATAGAAGTAAGTAAGACTGAAAGCAAAAGTCACTTCAGTATATCTCTTTTGATGAAGAAAATAAACTTGCCAAGTGAGCCATACTCTTGAGAGGAGCCAAGCAGACTCCTCTGGGTGATGGATTGGTGGTGTTGGGTAGGTGCTGGAAGGTGAGGAGATGGCAACAGCTGCAGTTGCTGTGCAGAAGAACAGTGCAGGAGGTCTACAGGGTGACAGTGCAATGAGATCCAGTAGGAAAACAAGTTTTCTATTGAAATGGAGCAGGAATACAAGAAATGTCTGTCTGACATTAGCCTGCAGCTAGAAGATGAGTCTCTGGAGACTCATCTCCGTCAAACACTACCTCAAGGATAAATTCTGTAAATTCCCCAAGGCAGGTTCTGTAGCTTGTTTTGTGCTCTGAGCACAATGGCTCCCTGATCACAGAACCAATTTTGATTTTAGTGTTTTTCAGTGGTTTATGGCAAATGACCCAATTTTTACAGTGTCTCTGTACCATGTAAGCAAAATAGAAATATTTTCTTACTCTTCAAATAATAGAAGGGTAAAGGAATAAAATAATCCAACACAATGAGAAAATGTGTTTGTACACATAAATGTGTAAATATGATGAAAGAATGTATCAATAGATATAATCAATAAATATCAACGTGCCCCAACTCTAGAGTAGTAAAAATATAAGTGAATCTGGCTTTTTAAAGGGTATTTTGTAATGTATTCTTTCAGATTTTAAGTAAGATAAGTACTTTTAGTTCAATTTTAAAATGTAGAAGAACAGTGAATTTTGGAAAATGTTTCCATTTGTCAGATATAGTGGCATTGTATCTTAATAGGTTTTGCTTCATGATATGGTGCAGAGCTGTCTGACAAAGAAAAAAGAGGGTCATATGAGAAACATTAATTTTAGTAGACATTTGCTTACCTGCTCCAGTCACTTAAAATAAAAATAGTTTAAAGCAACAGCATATGTCTGCAAATTGGTCAGTGAATAATAATGCTTTATATCTCTCAATAAAAGACTTTAAAAGACTTTGAACTTCACAACAGCTCTGAAGTTAGTATTTTGATATTCTTTTTGCAGACAGATAAATGGTTCACAGAGACTTTCAAACCCATCAATTTTAAGGTCTCAGTTGAGAAATGCTGCAGCATTTGCTTGCTTACCTTTCTTCTTAAAGAAAAACAGAGGAGAATTCTGATCTTTTGCCATTCTCCTGCTTTGTTCATAAACTGTTCCCAGTCTAACAGTTGTCTCATGCCTCATTAAAGAAAACAAACCAAAACCCATATATTTAGAGTTTGCAGTTTTAAAAATAGCATGCTCAAATTGGGAACCTTGAGCAGTTTAACTAAAACTTCTTCCAGAAATAATTTTCATTATTTCATTATCATTTAATTTTTACCCTTTTTTGAGAAAATTATATAGTGCCTTTAAAGGAAAAATATCGTTAGAAATCTAACAATGCACACATATAATTAATGAAATTATTATGTAGGTTTCTATATCTTCAACTTTTGTTGGAAAAAAAGAAAAATTTCTCAAAATGATACAGAAGAAAAGAAGAAGAGATAAAAAGTTTTGCAATCAATAGGAACTATAATATGAATGTAAAGTAGATGATGAATAATCTATTAAGCTATTGACAAAACATGTAATCTGAACAAACAGATATTAAGCTCTAGAACATAAAGACAGAATCATAGAATGGCTTGGGTTATAAAGGACCTTAAATAAAACAGTTCCAACCCCTCTGCTGTGGGCAGGGTCACCTTCCACCAGACCAGATTGCTCAGAGCTCCATTGAGCCTGGTCTTGAACACTGCCAGGGATGGGGCATCCACAGCTTCTCTGGGCAGCCTCACCAATCTCAAAGTGAAGAGTTTCTTCCTAATATCTAATCCAGACCTGACCTCTGGCCATTTGAAACCATTCCCCTTTGTCCTAGCCCTCAAAAAAATCCCTCTCAAGCTTACATGTAGGCTCACTTTATAATAATGTAAAGGTTGTCTGAGAAGTTCATGTAAGGGGTACATATTTTGTACTTTTCAGTTTCCTTTGAACATTATAGGATTTAGCAATACCTTTAGAGATGTGGTTTCCTGCTGTCCTTCCTCTAGCTGGCCCTGCTCTGAGACATCTAGATATTTATAAAGGATTTGAAAATGCGTCTTCTTCTTGAAATGTAGCAAATGTATCTTCAGTGCTCTGTTTTCCCACAAAACCACAACACACAGCATAGAATTCTTAAACAAAAAACAAAACAAAACAAAACAACCATAACAAAAAAAACCCAAACAAAACAGCAATAAACTCCCCCAAAACAAAAAAACAACCAACCAACCCAGCAATGAGACCAAAAAGGAAGAAAAATATAAAATAATGCTATTTTTTACTATAATTCTTCACTTTTGCATACTGCTGAAACAGACCTGTTATTTCTCTTTCCAAACTAAATACTATTGGTTCTGCTATTTTTCATTATTGCCCCTCTCTCTGGCTCTTACCAGAGCAGATAATTTGTTTCTTACCATTACCAGTTAAGAATCTCCAAGCAGAAAGGGTCATTATTAACAATCATCTTGGACCCACAAGCTATGCTGTAAATACACACAGAAACTGCTCTTTTTGGTGAGAAAGTAACAAATAGAAATTTTCACTTCACTGCTTCAATTGCCATTCTCCAAGGGGAAACATACAGTGTCCATGCCTCATTGAACATGGATTCGATGTATTTCTATTACAAGGAACAAGAACTTCATTATTCCTACTACTACTACTACAAATTGATGAGATAAAATACTGAGTTTCTGAAAAGATGCTTTCTAAAATGAACCCGTAGGTCATTCCGAAATAAAAACCTCTGTCACTATTTCTATCAGTGAGTGTCAGCAGACTGTTAAATATAATTGCATTGTTGTTTTCTGTGATGACATTTATTATTTCCCACCTGATAAAACAGACTCCTTTCCTCAAGAGATTGATGGTCCTCCTTGAGTTTACATTGATGTAATGTTAAAGAAAATGATAAATGTTTCTGGTTTTCTGAATGAGCAATGTGCTATATTTTTATAGCAGGATTAGTTAATCTCCTTGAAAAAAGTCTTTCATCCAAGAACTTTGAACTTGGTATATATGTTTTTTCCTTGAAAATTATATCCACTCAGCATTTTTGTTTCTCTTAACAGAACACCATTTTTTTTCTTACTCTCTTGTGATGGGTCTGATTTTGCAATACAGCAGTTCAGAGTTTCCTGTATAACTCTCATTGAAAGTCATTGGTATAACACATCTTTTTAACAAGACACTATATAAAAGTGTAATGACGAGTCTGTTCATAACAGCCTCATTTACTGTCCTCTAAACTGGTAAATTGCATGCTCCAAAAGATGTAGGTTAAAAAACCTCGAGTTTTATATTTTTTGTTCAGATCCTCTGAATCTACTATTGGACCAACATTTGGTGATCTCTTGTAATGAAAATACTTTATGCCTAGAAGAGTGTCCTTAAAATTTTTCTCACATGTACAATCAAGCAATATGGAAGAGGAATTCTGTTAGGGATTCAGGTGCTGGTCCAGTGCCTATCTGCTTTGTGACTTTGTACACGTTCCTCATCTCTGTCTGCTCCTCTGTGTTCAGATCAGAATCTCTGCCTGACAAGGGCTGTTTCTTGCTCTGTGTACATGAGAATTGTCTGCCCAATACAATGCAGCACTGGGTGCTTTCGCATATCTACTCCACTGTCATACAATAATTAATTATAATTAGGCAGGAGTTAATGGTCCAAGAGATTTCTACAGCTCTTCCCTTATAGGAAATGTCTTGGTAATAAACAAAATCTTTTAGTCAAAAGCAAATGATACTTTAATATGACAGGGGTATTATTTTGAGAGCTTTTGAGATATAAAATCAGAAGTACTGTTTCTACTCAAAAACAAGAATTACAGTTTTTAATACATAAGACTTACTTATGGATATTTTATTATGTAATTCACTTTCAAAGGCTTTTATTTAACCTCTCTTAAAGACAGAAGGAAAACAGAATTTTAGTAATTTTTCTGGAGTCAGATAACAATTAACTTTTTTTTATTGCACTTTTAATCTGATTTCTGGTTCTAAGGATCTGAGATTATAAGCACTGTTCATGTTTCCTCATCCATATTGGTGGTAATAGAAGGAAAGACCTTCATCCTTTTCTGTGGTCAGCATCACTCACCAGTGATGAACCTGGTGAAGGGAGATAAGCAGGGCAAGTCAGTGACAAGTGACGGCACCAGATTCCTGGGAGCAAAAGCAACCATGGGAGAGGGGAATGTTGGAGAAAGGGCAGATAAGAGAGGGAGTGTAGAGGCCGGGTCCTAAGGCTTTTAGAGGAAAGGGAGATAAATATTAAGTGAGATCCCTGGAATGCTCTCTCCAGCCTACCCACAGGATGGGGTCATGCACGGATCTTTTTGAGTTCATGAAATGGAAAGTTAGTGCTAGATGTCTGGGTCAGTTTTTTGTTCAGTCAGTCATCACAGCTCTACTGATGACAGCGGAATGATGGCAGATAACCTGTGTCCTACCTTTATTTTGAATATCTCATGTTTCAAAGGTCTTTATCCTGCAGTGCTAGTGCCTTTCCTCCCACCTGATCACATTAGGTAGTCATGCTTAGAAGATTCAGCCATAAATCTGCTCCATGTTACTCTTCCATCTCCATCATCTCATATAAGGGCAGTACAAGGATAGGGAGCAAGATGGGTATATGGAACTAACACATTATTAAATAGTTTTCTTCTGTATTAGCTCCTATTGAATTTTTCTCTTGTCGTCTGCAAAAATGAAGAGTGTGAAAACATTTTAAGAAACTTTTAAACATTTATTCTCACAGCAATGCTAATTAAAAAATACTGAATTTTTGCCATGTTCCATTTAAGGCTTGTCAAGCATTTTTTGAGTATCCAGTTTCTGTGATAAAATTCCAGAATGATTTTTCCCCCCCCCCCCCCCCCCCCGAAAAGGGACAGTTCCACAGTAATCAAGTCAAGAAAGATTTCTAGGTTCAGATTAGATTTTTATGGTCCAAATGACAAAGGGTAGCACTCTGGTGTGCATAACCATTAGTTCCCCACCACTATATAGGAGAAGCATGTTCGGGATGCAAGTAGGATCAAGTCAATTATATTCAAGCAGCATATTATTTGTACAAGAAGCACTGTCTATCTTGTTTGGGAAATATTCTGTTGTATAAATATAAAAGTTAGATATTTAGGAGCTCAGAGAAACTCAGTCTGCCACTGATAGAAGTGGTGATATCTCACACTACAACACTACCTCCTTTCTTAACTTTTAATGAAAACCTGAGAAACTGCAGTGTGAGAGACTGTTGGTGATACCAGCCAGTACCTGAAGATAAGTATATGCCATCATGCCACTGGGGAGTGATTGGAAGCTTTGATATTCCACATCCCACAGAAATAATGGTGTTCTATTCTATTCTATTCTATTCTATTCTATTCTATTCTATTCTATTCTATTCTATTCTATTCTATTCTATTCTATTCTATTCTATTCTATTCTATTCCATTCCATTCCATTCCATTCCATTCCATTCCATTCCATTCCATTCCATTCCATTCATCACTACATGGGATGAATTCTTTCAACAGTCTCTGGGATAGGTCAGCTGCTGAGATCCATGGGATATTATATGTTATGAGCCTCATTAAAGTGGACTTCAATATGCTTACTAACACTTGAAAGGCTGCTCAGGGTTAACTAGACTGATTTATTTGTCTAACAACAGGTATTGTATAGGCAAACTTAAATGCAGATACTGAATTCAAATAGAAACGTGCACAGAAAGAAATTAAACTCCACACTCCCTCAGAGTGAAAGAATGTTTGTAGTAGTCATTTATATGTTGTTTATAAACCTTAAAATGTTTACTATTTCACATTTTGTATTGACAAACTAGTCTGTCAGACATGAACAGTCAGGTGACAAAAACTAATCTTTTCTTCCACTGCATACCTTTCCTCAAGCCAGAGTAGCTGAGAAACATGTTTTATAATGAGAATAGGTGCATTTTCTTAGTCAATTATTTTTACTCTTTTCACAAAGCCATTTATGATGTCCCCACCCTCTGGTTTTCCTTTTTTATTCTTACTTTTAATAACCGAGTTGATCTTTTTACTGAATCAATTAGCATAAAAAGGATAAATTTTTCATTCAAGAGAATTTTTAAAACCAGTGATGCTATACCCTCTGGAAATAAGCCTGATTTTTTCCTCACCCGAGATATTCAGCAGAGTGAATGTTGCTTTGCTGTTGCTTCTGTAACAAAGTGAGTTTGTCCTGCACCTTCTTGGACAGATGTGATAGCCTGGGCTCCCTCTGTCCTTTTAATTTTAATGAGTTCTTTATTAAAAAGGAGATCTGATGCCTCCTTTAGGGTAACTTAATGTTTTCTTGTAGTAATACCTGATTTTCTACTGTAAGCTAAAAAAAAAGGCAACAGAGAAGCCAGAAATAAATAGTGCTCAGCTATATTTTAGCTCTTTCCCCTAGTTATTCCAGTTCTTGTCTTAGCTTTCTGAGATTCGTAAGGTGCTAGTTTGAAAGTTAGAGTTGTTTTTTTGGTCAAATATTGGAAAAAAATTGATAAACATAGTCATGTTTGCACTATATTATTATTAATTAGGAGATAATAAATAGTTTACAGTGTAACAAAAAAGTTTTTTATTTCTTTTTTTTTTTTTTTTTAAGAGCTTTCACTTTTACATTTCTATTAAGAAATATCGCTTAACCAGCAAAGACTGATAAAGGTAGGATTAAGCCACTGATCCATTTTAAGTGCATAATCCTGATGGCAAGAATTTCTAGAATTATCAGACAGTGCAAAGGAGAATAGGAAAAATTGCTCTCAATATAGAAATTTCTTTTTAAGGCATAATTTGCAGTCTTTGTAAAACTGTCAAAGTAGGCCAGAAGCTATGATTTTGGAAAGAGGTACACACAGACATCAAATCTTATGCTTATTAAAGCTGAAAGCAAAGCAGTAATTGCTGGACACATTGGAAGGGTACATCCTGGGAAAGCCAGAGGAAGGACAAAAGTTCTACTTGTTAAATCAACAGTTTGCAACACATGAACAAAGAATGAAGAATGGGGATGTCAATAGTTGTTACTGAAGCTGCAAAAGTGCATGAGAAAGGGATCTGAAAGATCATCTTTGAGACAGCAGGAATTCTGTATTTGGGAAACTGAGGAGAAGGTGCAAGAGCTTTAGCTGCCCTAGAGACAAGGAGGTTAAAGTACCATGAGGTTGGAGAGATGTTGAACAGACAGAGCTCCATGTTGGTTTAATCTTGGGGAAACTTGAACAGCTAGAGGGAAATCCAAAAAAACCCAAACAAACCCACAACAAACCAACAAACAAAAAACAAAATTCCTTGGTTTACTTTTCCTTTTTCTAATTTTCCAAAATTTATTATCTTTCAAAATGTTCAGAAATATAACCTCTTCCTTCTAAATCAGAACATAGTTTAATTTTAAGCTTAAGTAGCATTTAAAATGAATCTGAGAAATCTAGACTTCTGTATGAAAAAAAGAGCAAATCTAAATTAAGTGAACTGTGAAGACAAATAGGCTTAAAAATTTCAATTGAAAATTTAGAGCATCTCTATGGGCTGGCTGTACAAATATTGATATTGAGATGAATGAAATGGCCCTCAGAGAATGCAGCAGGAAATATTAAAAATATTTTTGTAGTTAAGTCATTTTCATATTTAAAATTTGCATTATAATTGTCCGCTGTATTTTGCACATGTGGAATTTAAGATATAATTATTTCAAAATAGGATTTAATTATAGTAAAGAGATATTGCATGTGATGTGGAAGATTACAGAAATTTAATAGATCCCCACAAAACTGAACATGATCAAACCAGATGATTAGCAGGAAAGTCAATGGGAAATAACAGCACAGAATTAAAATAACAACGTATAACAATGTATACAAAAGGAAACGTTTCTAATCTGTGCAATGAATTTTGCTTAATCAAATGGATTCCATGGTAAAATTCATACTGCCTATTACTCAATTCTAGTTCTTTCCCTGAAAATCTTTTATATCTACTGTTAGAATGAAAATCTAGAAAAACCTTAAATTAAAATTCTTATATTGAATTTGTATCCATCCACCTCTTTGGGTTAGTCATCCAGGGTGTGACTAATTTATATGCTCAGCCACTGGAATGTGGTCTTTTTTCCTATTACTGAAATTCAGCTTGAGCCTTTAGTATTTCATGCTTTGCCTACTCATTCTCTTGACTCCTCCAAACTCTTGCATAAATCTTCCAAAATGTGATTTTTAATTTTTTTTTTTTAAGATCACCATGGTTTCTTAGAGTTCGGTTAATTATATTGTATTTAAATTATCTGGCAATTTTGCCTTCAGTCGTAAACTCAGGTTTCTTCTTTCTACTGTAAATTCTGAATGGTGGTAGTAGTAGTAGTAGTAGTAGATTTATAATCCTTTGTTAAGCAGACAGGATATTTTTAATAAAAGCTATTTATGGAACATTGTATAATTCACTTGTAGAGAATATTTATCTGCATCTTATCTATAGTAATGGAAATGAAATGTCAAATATTTTCCTTTATTCTTATCTATAAAAGTCACTTAAGAAACCTATATCTGATCTTTAAAATAAAACAGTGGAACAGCTCCATCTTGTCTGAAATATTAATTCCTTTAAGAGATTTCTTTTATGTAATCTCGTCTGGATGATTTTACTTGTAATATTGTAGGATTATTCCACTTTTTGTTCAAACACTGAAGAGAGAGTATCTTTTTAATACGTCATGGAGTTTTGATCATGTTTTTTGGAAACAGTAAAAGCAGGGTCATAGAGCTATATTGAGTTTAAATTTATCCCATCTGTTGCAAAGGTAGATTATTATATTCAGTGAATGTGGTCTGAAAAAACTACTGAAACTTGTTTCTGTTGTAATTGTCTGTTATGATAACAAGTCCCTCATAAGCTCTACAAAAATAACATTTTGAATTATATATTCCGTACATTGCTTCCAGTTTTCTGATAGAGCTAGCATAATTTTTGATGGACATGATGCATTGAGCTCAAACACATATTTAATATCATGTTAATAAATGGCTACTCTATGAAATGATTAATATGGTTCTCTTGAATCAGAGAATGAAGGTGACTTTTCTTTAAGCTAGACATGTGATTGCACTAAAAATGTCTCTTTGGAACATCATATGCTTTAGTTTCCATAATAAATGTTGTCAAACTTATTTCTTTAAAACATGAGGAAGTATTTGTGTCAGTTGCAACATTGAAAATTGCAATTCTGTAATAATTTCCACATTCTTTTTCTTTCCCAAACTGTTTTCGAAGAATTTTATATAGTTTTTCAATTCAGATGATGCTATTTCAATGATAAAAGTCCTGAACATAGAAATTTGTTGGTAAGGGACTTGTGAATTTACAGTTCAGAAATTAACTTTCTGTTCCAAGATACCAAGGGAATTATAAATTATATGGAAAACAGTTTTACATAAACTGAAGGCCTTTGCAAAATTTGGCATAAGAAATAAACTGTCACTGTCTTTTTAAGGTATTCTTTACCTGATATTGTTGCAAAAGTGTACCCGTGCAACTTATTTTCTTGAAGATGGATCTTTTAGGACCATTTACAGATATGTTGAATTATTCTAATTGCATTGAAAGTATTTAAAAAAACCAAAACGGTTACTTATCACCTCTATTTTATAAGAATAATGTTTTGCTACCAAATTCAGTGATTAGAAGGTGGACTTTGAAGATTGAATTTTGATTTTTTTCAAGAGACTGAAGGTCACTCTTTTATTATACCATATTTTACGTTGTTTCTATCAATTTCACGATCCTCATCACTGATCAGAGAAGTTGTAGTTTTCTCTGGGAAACATTCGAAGTATGGGTGAATGAGGGAGGCTCTGAGCAACCTAATTTCGTTTCCAGTGTCCCTGCTTATGGCAGGGGGGTTGGACCAGATGACCCTTCAATCCCAAGCCCTCGATGTTTCTAAGATGATTCTGCAATAAATGAATAATCACCCATAGATCTCAATTCACACAGTTTGTACTAAAATTATTCAGTGTAAGTGTAAAAACGGCAGTATTTTCTTATGAAGATATTTATGAATATATATCATATTCAGTGAAAGTAAAGGGTAATGTTAGCTACCAATCTTTAGAAGAGAGAAATCCAGGAAATTGTCTGAAGCTGACGTGATAGATTGTTCTGTAAAGGCAGGAGGGGAAGTGTCTCCACTCTTTTTGAAGAAAAATATTTTACATCTGAGAAGAAGGTAGTGTACATGAAGTATAGTGGTTCTTGCCATGGCTATGCCAGCATAAAAAGCTCAGCCAAGTGAACTTACATTGTGGCTGAAAAGCCTTTTTCACATCTAGAGAATGCATTCTAACAACTATACACTCACTGTATGTGATCCTATTGTGGCTAAGAATAAAACAAATATGATTTTTTTTTAAGTACTTTTACATATGAAAATACAAACACTATGTTTCAGTAGCAAAATCCAACCTCAGAATTGCATAACAGAGTAATAGTCCATATCTATTTTGTCAAGACAATTGGCTTACATCTTTAGAAGTTTTCTATTCTCATTCACAAAGCAAATGATCCATTTATTAAAAATAAATAAATTTTATTTTTACTGAACTTGTTGCTGAACACATATAAACAGTTCAAAAATGTGTGATATTTTTATTAACAGTGTAATAGACTTCAGGTAAATGATGAAAAGAGTAAAAACTTGCCAAAATAAAAACAAAGTACAAAATTAAATAATTAATATTTGCACAGCAAAGTGAAAATATGAGTTTCTTTTTGTGATGTAGAATCAAAATAAAAATTAAATCTATGCTAAAATGTTTTGTCATGGGAATTATTAATATAGCAGCAAAAATTTTCAGATATCTTGTTGTTCTGAGTAATTTTTTTCCTTTTTTTAGTGCCACCACTATGGCTTACCTAAAATACTTTCCTCATTTTGAGCAAAGGAGACAGAATTGACTCTAAAGGAAACAGTTATTTGGGCAATGACTTCACAAGATGAACATAGGAAAAGAACCCCCCTGGAGTTTTTGGTTTTTTTCCTGAAACTGAACTATAAAAGTTACCAGAACAATATTTAGTTTTAAATTATTTGGTTTTGTTTTGTGGTTTTGTTTTTGTTTTGTTTTTTTCATTTCTCCCCACCTCTCCCCTCAATTTCAACTTAATCTTTTCTGCACAGAGCTTTATCTGGTTCCTCTCCCCATCCCCTCATCTTGGCACTCCAGAGTAGCAGTGCACTGTACCCATATGCCCACAGACAGGTGCTTTTTGCACTCCCAGGATGCCAGACTTATCAATATTAAGGACAATAGTGCTGTGCATCTTCTTGTTTGTAAGTTTTTAAGCTTGTGCTTTTTTCCTGGAGAGATGACAGATCTGTCTCAGTGATATAGCTTTAAGTGGAGCAACGAGTGTAAAATTCTTATGCTGAGTGAAAATATGGAACATGCAGCATTGCCTGAGACAACTACTAATGTTCTGTTTACTGGCTTCTGGGAGATGCAGCATCTCCATCCTTTCTGAAGATAGCTTAATGCAGAACATCTAAGACACTAACTAGGAAAGACTAGGAACAAATGACAAATGACCGTACAATGAGAAATGCAAGACAGAGTATAAAAATTAAATCAGCTGTGAAAAAAAAAACTTGAAAGAGAAATAAACAGAGAAAGAAAGGCACCACAAACATTGAGAAGTCAGATATATGTTAAAACTCTTAGGTGTATGATATCCAGCTGAGAGTCAGTAATGCAATATACATTTTTATCCTTGCTTTCCTTTCAAAGGATTCCACTGAACATATTCTCTTGACTGTACTCTGCGACTGACAGTGCTTCTTTCTTCTCTTCTATAGCTTCTTTTTCTTTCAGCACTTAAAAGCACTATTTTTAGCAAATTGAGACAATCAACTTATGCTTCCTTTAGCTGTTTTTTTGCTGAGGTACTTTAGGGTGGGAAAGACTTTACATCCCATCACCTTAGTGTTTTCCTGTCCTGAGCAAGAGAAAAGGGGGCAGCTTCTCAAATGTCCCTTCAGCTATCACAAAAACCACCATCAGAATTCTTGTGCCAGCATTTTCCAGTTGATACATGTGATCCATATAGCTCCTGTGCTTGGTGGAGCTTGTGATTTTTGACATTTTTAGCCTGACTTTGTTAGGGTATGTAATGCATGAGTTGTAGAGGGAAATAATTTGCTGCAACAACTTGTAAAGAGCTAATATTTTATATCCATACCCTTACATACAGGGTGAACTCCTATTCCCTTCCACCAGTGAATAATGTAGAGGAACATTTTTTCCTCTAGATGGAACATTGCCAGGATCATCCCAGCAAAGTGAAGTGATCAACAATTAACTAATCAATACACAATGACTGCATTGAGATTCTTTGCTTTAGATCTTTGCAGACATAAATTTCTTTCTTAATTTATGTCTTTCCATAAAATACCTATATCACATACATACATGTACAGACATGTGTGTGTACACAGCTACACATAGGTATAAACATGGGTGATTACTAAATTTAACATTTAAAACTTTTAAAATATAATTTAAAAATCTTAAGCTCAATTCATGTGCTGCTGCCTATATATCTGCTTTATTTAGCTGCATGCTGTCCCCAACAGCAATTGAAACAAGCCATTTCTTTTTCTATATCTACAAATTCAAGCAAAACAGAAATTATCTAGGAAACCAACCCGAAATCTGATTTGTGGTAAACTTCACAGTAGTATATGGCTAGATAGCTGGAAATGTAGATAGCCCAGGACAGTGCTGGCCCTCCTGGCTGCCAGGGCACTGCTGGCTCATAATCAGCTCACCACTGACCAGGACCCCGAGGTCCCTTTCTGTGGGGCTGCTCTCCAGCTTCTTGCTCCCTAGCATGAGGTTGTGTGAGAGGAAATTTAGGTTAGAGTCCAGAAAAAGGTTCTTTGCCCAGAGGGAGGTTGGGCACTGGAACAGCTCCCCAGGGAAATGGTCACAGCACCGAACCTGACAGGGATCAAGGAGCATTTGGACAGTGCTCTTGGGCACACGGTGTGACTCTTGGGGATGGTGCTGTGAAGGGACAGGAGCTGGAATTGAAGATCCTTGTGGGTCCCCTTCCAGCTCAGTTTCTTCTATGATTCTGTGATTCTATGAAACTGTGTTGAAAATGAGAATGCTCAGAGATCTCAAGATATTCTCTGAGCAGGTAAGGTTAAAAGTGAGTTTTGAACCTGGTTCCCTAACCTGGTAGTTACATGATATTTGTGTGATATTTGGATCCCTGCGGTTCAAGAATGATTTAGTGTAAATTCTCATGATACTTTTTACTGCAGATTTTTATGTAAACATAAAGTATTAGACAATTTTTTTTTAAGTAATCAGGATTTTTAAAATTGTTATTCTCTAACTTATTAGAGTCTCAATCTGATGAATGATTTTCCTGATCCACCAAGCTAATTGCATGAGTTTCGTTAAACATAATATTTCATTTCACAGCACTAGCATCCAACTCTCCAAGAGTGAGGAAGTCAAGGTCTTAGAGTCAAATTATTTTAAAATGTCAATCTAATGAAAATGGCATCCTAAAAATAAAAGACTGTTGATCCATGGGTTCTTACTTTGTATTCAAACATTTTAAACTCCTGGGTACCAGAATTCTGACTCTAAGACACAGTAATGAGGTCTGGCATAAGTAGACAGCTACATTGTTATGAGGGATAATTGGTTGTAATATGCACTCAGTGCAAACTGCAATTGGGCAGAATAAAATGCATTTTGCATTCAACAGAGTATTAGCAGTGAAAAATCTGAAATCTCTGAAATGACATATAGAGCCACAAGACACCACAAACAACATAAAACCGCCCCCCCCCAAAAAAAACTTCACAACACTCATTTTAATGAAGAAACTTAAAGTTGACACAAATAGAAATAGTTACTATATTAAACCAGTACGTAATACAACATATATGTGATTTTTGAGTGCAACTCTTTTGAAAATATGATCAAAGAAAAAAAGTGGATTATACTCTGCAGTAAATCTCATATACATTTTTTAATCTGACAGAAAAGTTCAAAATACAATCAATACAGTCAAGATTCTAGCATTCTTTTTTTTTTTTTTTTTCCTATATACTGGACTAGAATAACAGGATATCTCAAGGTCATTGATGGTTTACACTTCTGCTACTGCGAGTTCTGAGTTGCTTTCAGAGAAAGCTTGCCTGGCTCAGGCCCTATTCAGTCATGTCACTGAGGGTGAGATTCATCTGGCCAAATCTAGACATCTCTTTGTACATGTGGCTAGTGATCTAAAACTCTTTATAATCAAAGCAGAGATTGACACCTCTAGGGTGCAATTCATCTCCTCCCAAAGTAGACACCTAAAGTAGGTCGTATGAATCATGCCCTAGAGTGTCTATTTCTTTCTAATTATCAGGGTAATACAGAGGGGGAAGGCCACAGGTAGGTATCTCTGCAGTAGATATCTAAAGATAGGTTAGATGAAAAGCACCCAAATGTCCACCCACAGGAATAAATTATTGTCGTAGATGACAATTTATCACTCTTTCCAGTGTGAGCAGATTTTCAATAAAGTTGGTCCAGCCTTGACAATCATCCTGCAGAAGTCCTTTTGTGCAACAAAGGATGTGAAAAAACTTATTAGAAACACATGATAGTGCTTCTAACTATAAACATCTGTTTGATATAAGAGCTGTTGTAATGAAAAAAGTAACACTATCATAGTATGGGCATCTTTGAATATCAGCAGCTAATTCCTGATTCATGAAAGACTCAACCCTATTGTTGATTCATGAAAGCTTTATGAGAAAGAACAAAAGCTCTATAGCTCACATTGATCATTAAATTTTCTAAAACTCCTGTGTTTTTATTGTTTGAAACAATAAAATTGCTTGTATTTTAAAATTGTACTGTATTCTCTTAAACCCAGAATTTAAGTCCTCTTGCCACATTCATTCCTTCTAAAAGCAGAAGAAATACAAGGGCTTATGGAAATAGAGAAGTATTTAAAAAGGTCAGCAATCCATTTTATTCCCAGAATTCGTAGTAAAATGAACCAAAGACAGCTGTAGATTGAAATTATAAGGATTTACAGATGATGAGAGACTCTGCATGTATTTGGAAACAACAGGTGGCTGTGGTTCTGCCACACATTTTTGTATTTCTCCAATGAATGATATTAAGGAACACTAGAAAGTTCATACGGAGCTGTAAGGTGGAATGAGCTCCCAGCTCCCACTCTGCTCCACAGTGTTTATTTGGTTCTAGAGGTTTACACTGTGCAGTTCTCTCCCTGTGTATATTTTCAGGGAGCAGTGCATTGTCCCCAGGGTGGCCAGAGGGGCACATCCCTCCTCCCATCCAGGAGCAGGGCAGCTGGGGCAGCAGGGCAGGGCTGAAATGGGGCTCTGGGCTCTGGGCAGGGTAAGAGGGACCACATTAAAGGCTGCATAGTACAGCCAGGGCAGGTGGTGCCCTCAGGGCCCTGACATGTTACTGTCATTTTGGACACACTTTTTTAATTCACTGCACTTTTTTGTCTGAACTCGCTTTTATGTTTCTTGTAACTGATGAATCAGTTCAGCAGCATGCTAAATGCTTTTGTCTATAATTATCTCAAATTAAATTTAATTTGCTTTGATAACAATAATGGAATTATCTATCCTCTTACTCAGCTTTCGAATTTCTCCATCTTTTTTACTTTTTTGATGGAGTTTGCACACACAAAGGTTGCAGTCACTCAAATGTACTAATCTCAATCTATTACTTATACTGAAGATGATCCCTACATGTTTTACTACACAGTTTTTAGCTTTCAATATTTACAAGGGAGAATACTCTAATATTAAGCTATCATTCCACAGGCAGCTTAAGGAAGCTCTGCAATGAAACAAAAATGTGTTGCAGCCTTTGAAAACAAGTCTTTGCAAAAACGATGAGGTCAAAAGGAATCCTTGCTGGAATCCTTGCTGGTTTCCATGTTACATTTGCATGACCAACCTCTTCTACATTTAAAGAGTTATGAGGCAATTTTTTCTTTGAATGTGTGAAGTGCAGTATTCTCTTTCATTTGCTTCACAATTAATGTTTTCTTAAAATGACTTTAAGTATAGATATTGGACTGAAGGGCCACACTTTAATTGAAAAATCTTAATCTCACATTTAATACTAATCTATTTTTGTAGATATTTTAAAATTGGTATTATTGAATTATATTTCCATAATTATTATGTTTTTCAACATTTCATTGATGAGTAGATTTCAAAATCAGGAGAGTAACTGGACAGATAAGAAAGACTGAAAATCAGTCTTTCAGTAGGATTTAAAAAAATAAAAGTACACGATATGAAGGACAAAAATAGAGTCAGAAAATGAGAAATTTATACCACTACCTACAGACCTAAGTTTTTTTATATTGCTATGAAAGTTTTTTCAGGATTTTACAGACAGTGTGATAGCAGTCTGTTATGGGTCTCAAACGTGGAAGAAATTCAATATAGAGAAGATAACAGTTACTCTGATGGCATCTAGATCTCCTGAGTCTATGTTTCTGTTGTTTATTTTTTGTTATCTATTTTTTAGATATAAATTTTTAAAAATTAAGAAATTATCCAACTTATTGCATATCAAAACCTAATGTAATTTATAATTGTCAAATAATTCTTCTATTATCTGGTTTCATATATATATCTTCAAATATTTGTAATATACTCTTGATTTTTATATGAATAGTCTCTTTTCCATCACTTCTTGTAAGATCTGTTACTTAAACATCCTAAAAGTCTTGGCTGCCCTTCTCTGAACTTTTCCTAATATATATTTTTCAGAAAGACAGGTTCCACAAGACTGAAATTTTTAAAAAGTAATATCTGTTGTACTTAAACTGATGGTAAGAACATCCATTGTAAAGCCAGAATAGAACAGAAGATGTTACTTCAGTGGAGAAGCAGAAATAAAATCAAAAACAACCACCAGAAAAAGCTGGAGAATTAATGTAATCAAGCTAATATGAGTGATGCAATTTTTTGCATTGCCAAGTGAGGCTTTTTTTTGTTTGGTTTTTTGGGTGTTTGTTTTTGCTTTTAGTTTCAAAAGTCAATTCTATAATAAACTAATTTGTAGAGAGAACATTTGATTCTTGGCGATTATCTTTCAGCACAGCATGGGAGAATTTGATCTACATTTCTGTGTGACAGTAGCAGGAGCTGCATGTCAAAATCCCCATTTGCCATCTCTAGTCATTACTAAGCACTATCAATCACACAGCACTCGTGTGTCTACTTGACTGACTTTTCATCCAGGAAACTACTTGTACTTAAATATTTTATTTATAAACGTGTTTGTAAATACATGCATCTGATTTTAAGCAGAATCCCCATAAAATGACAATGAGAAATGTTTTCTAAACAGATATTTTTGAAATTCTCATCACAGTTGAGTTGCAGCTTGGTAATTTAAAATGAAAAGAAATAGGACTTATTTCACCAAGATAAAAGAAGCAGTTCCCCATTCCTACTGCAGTAGCAATGACAGCAGAAAGATTCATTTTGGGTGAGGAAAAGTGTAGCATGCACTATTTAATTCTCCTTCTAATTTATTATATATGAGTATTATCAAGGTAGTTATAATACTGCCTTCCCTTCATGATTTTCCTGGCCTCCTCAGAAGGCAGCAGGCTTCATTTTTGGCTTAGCAGATATTGTACACTCAGTTCCTCTCTGTATTACTTTGCAGTTTCTAGTCTAACCCAGTTTGATGGATTCTTGTGCTGCTTTCCAGAGCAATAGAAGTGTTTAGCATGACAGTGCTGCCTCAGAGTCCAGATTCTAGAAATTCCTTCTGAGATTCATCTGGGTCTCTCTCGATTTCAGACACATAATGTTGTAAAGACAATATTTAATATTCAGTACATACTGCCTGACTGCATTTTTGGGATACTAGTGAGATTAACTGCATCTTGTCTAACTTAGTCAGACTTAATCATATTTCCTATGCTCACTTTAGGATAGGTTTACCTGGTGAGCAAGTAATAACACAAAAAATATATCTGGGCTGCTTAGAGACCATACACAGAGTTTAGTCATAAGTGTAACTTTTAAATATCTAAAGTTTATTTTAGGTGAGATGAGTTTTTTTCAAGTTCCCTAAAGAAATTAAGACAACAATGAGACAGAAAAATCTATCAAGACTAGTTTTATTTGCAAAGGAATATGTTTCCAGAAAGTTAGAAAAAGTGACACTGCCTCTTTGTAAGCTCAATGGTTTTATGAGAACTCTTGAGAACTCTTAAAGAATTGTTCTCTTCGAGAACATAAGATGCATAGAGGCAGTCATCAGCAAAGCAAAAAGAAATAACACATAAAGGTGGTCTCTTGTTTATGAATTATGAAAAACTGTAGGAGAGGGAGAAAGGTATTTAGGACTTTTCCTCATTTATTGAAATACTGAAACATTGGTTTCAAAGCTGTGACTCTTGTCTAGGAGGATAATACTGGCCTATCATGGCAGCCCATGTTGTCTCTTCTGACTTGGTATTTCAAGTTGAGGCTACAGCACACAGAGAAGGAGGCTTCAAAAAAGGAGATTAGATAGGTGAAATTAAACAAAATAGGCAGAGGTAATGAAAACTGGATCAAATTAGTACTTTACAACAGCAGGGTGATCAAAGGTGGCATTATGCCAAATATTCTACTTTGAATTGTGAAGCTGAAACTCACACTCTTAGGGAATGCCCTAGAGAATCTACAGATTTTCTTCATGGGTCACGTGAATATTAATATTCACAATTTTTGCTTGAGGGAATATGACACAGAAAGTTTCTGATATAAAAAGCTCTCCTTATATCAAGAGCATGAAAAATAGGAAAGACCCACAGATTTCAAAGGATGACTTTTTTTAAAAAGGAAAATATGTGTTCAGAATTATTTGTCCAAACAATGTTTACACCTCTGTTTACTCAGCTCTACCCAAATAGAACATCCTCTGATGAATGCCAAGAAATGTAACAACTGTTAAGTGCAAGTAGAGGCTTCTTTTAGTAGAGGTAGCTGATCACTTTATTGCAAATTATTAGGGGTGGAAGTTTACTATAATATTGAAATTCTGAATGTAAAAGTCCCAGAAAATATTTTGCCTAGCCATATAGCCACATGTTTAGTTGGGATTTTTAGTTAGTAATTTAGTTAGTTTGTTTTGTGGTTTACTTTTTCTGTTATATATGACTGAGAGCTTTTCCATTGTAAAACCTGGTCTATTACTGCTCTAATCACACCCACTTTCAGTATGAATGGCTTCCTTTGGTGCTGCAAATGGACTTACTGTAAATAAAAAGTACAGGAAGATCTGTGAATGAGTTTCATAAATTCTGACCATCATACAAGAGCAAAGGGTATAAATGATGATTAAATTAATTTTTCTATACTTTAGAGACTGATTTTGAACATCCCTTACAAGATCTAAAGTGAAGTCTGCCACACGGTGTTATGCAATTATGCAAAATTGTGCTTTGCAGTAATTTGGAACAGTCTCTTACTAAAATTAGAGTATGAAGTTGTGGCATAATACATGAAAGCAGAGAAAAATCTTTACTAATGCATGAAAGTTGTTTTTGTTCAGTGTGTTCAGGGTATTTTTTTTTAGTCAAAAATTGCTTCTTTGCCCAACGAGAGAGGGCATAATTTTTAAGAGTATGGTAATTTTAGTGGGAATTATGATGTTGTCACTAATATAAGAGAAAAAGGAAAAAGAAGCAACAAAAGAAAGAGGAAGAAGAAAGAAGAACAAGAAGAAGAACCAGAAGAAAAAGAAAATGAGAAAAAGGACGAAAAATAAAAAAAAATAAGAAAAACGAAGGGAAAGGAAAAAAAAGAGAAAAGAAAGAAAAGAAAAGAAAAAAGAAAAGAAAAGAAAAGAAAAGAAAAGAAAAGAAAAGAAAAGAAAAGAAAAGAAAAGAAAAGAAAAGAAAAGAAAAGAAAAGAAAAGAAAAGAAAAGAAAAGAAAAGAAAAGAAAAGAAAAGAAAAGAAAAGAAAAGAAAAGAAAAGAAAAGAAAAGAAAAGAAAAAAGAAAAGAAAAGAAAGAAAAAAAGTCTTTGGACATGTATCCCTAAGATGCTTTGATTCTTCAAAATAATGTCATTTTTAAAGGACAAGCACATTCATACTGCTGAACAGGGACTTAATAAATGAATTGATAACTGTTTACTATAGGTGCCATTGTCACAGTATCATAGAATATGCTGAGTTGGAAAGGATCCACAAGGATCATTGAGTCCAACTCCTGGCCCTTCACAGGACCACCCTGTAAATAGTGACTCTTTGGAAATATTAGAATCTTCTAAATTTGAGAGAAATAAACTTGATCGAGTTTTTATTAGGAGTTACTGAAAGTATTCTTGCCTTTATTTTTCAGTGGGCTAGACTGTATATTTTGTTTTCAGCTTCAGCAAACATGGTTTATTCAATACTACATTTTGGATTGCCTCATTGTCCCCTTTCTAACTTTGTCATTTAAAGGATTTGTAACATTCTAATAATGAATTTGCTAACAACTATCCTATCACATCCCAACTGCACTGGGACTAACTTCAAACAGTTCTGTTTGAATTCGTCTCAGTAGATTCACGTGATCATTCAGACTTCTGCAAGCCTTTTAATAGTTTGCCTCTTCTTCATTCCTCAAAGACTTACCTTCTTTTTGCTCTTCTCCAAGTTTTTTATTTTACTTTTTATTTCAGATGTAAAACTCACATCCTTCAAGAAACCTCCTGTGAATTTAGTCTGATTTGGCTTTTTTTGTGATAAAAGAAAAATAAGAAAGATGTGTTGATATGGCTTGATATCTGTGTGAGGAAGGACAAAAGGAGATTGCTGACTCTGGAATTTTCTCAGCTGAATACTGTGCAATAGCACTCTGGTTTAGGGTGAATAGCTGGTAAGTTCAAGGAAATTGTGCTGGGCAATGGTTTCTTTTGATAACATCTGTGCTCTCCAGCAAAGAAAGGCAGGGAGTCACACAATCTAATTTTGGGAATCCACAGCAGGAGGAGGGTAGCAGTAACATCTGTGTGCAGCCACACAGAGGAGAAGTATGCACTTCCAGAGATCAGTTTAGGGCAGAAGAGCTGTTATGCTACCTGAGTTGCCTCTGGATGAGCTCCTGGCTCTCTGCTGATCACAGAAAGAGGTGCCTTTGGCACACAGTTTGGATGGCAAAAGACAGGCAGCGTGACTGTTCCTTAAGAGAATATGTGGGCTGCTTTCTAAAACTGTATGTCCTGTGCTACAAGTACAGTCTATTTGTGTGTTCTGTGGACACCACAGCTTTTGAAGTTATTGAATCTCATTTTCATACTGAGGTTGTTTTGTCTGGGTAAACCAGTTTAGGATCCTACTTCTGAAATAATATTAGGGTCCTTTTATTAAAGATGCCTCTGCCTGAATTAATGTACAATCGAGACCATATGCCAAAGTCAATAGCAAAGCTTTTATTTAACAGTAAGTGTGTGTGAGAGAGAGAGAAATAAGAAACGGGGAGGGAAGAAAGTGAGAGAGGAAGGAAGAGACTATAACCACCACCACATGGGTACCTGCAGCATCCCACTGGCCCTTCTTCTGATCTTCTTGTGCCTCCAGAGTGTCCTTCTAGAAGTACTGTCCACGTCCCAAGTATCCAGAGACATAATGTGTCATTCCCACTGGGAATGGCATGTCTGTAAGCAGCTGCTTCCTTTCTACAGTTTGCCATGGTGGGAATTTTTTCTGGACAAGTTATCCAGATCTGCTTCTCCCTTGTTTTGCTATTTGCATTCCCACAGTTTGCATATTGGAATTTTGTCCAGTGTGTTAATGCTAAACCTGTCACATCTGTGTAGGCCTGAAATTAACACCTTCCTGTTTTCCACCTGTCTTGTTGTGGTGTCTTATCTTACAGGGACAGTTTTTGAGATGTTATTGGTGCATTCTTTAAGTCCTGACGACTGGGGCAGCTCTGTCGGGTTCAGTGGAGATGTGCTAATTCATGTGAAGTTCAGCTCTAGCCCATGGAGCACTGAGATTACTTTTAGCTTTTCTTTGGGTTCTCTGAATGTTCAGATATATTATTCTCAATCATTTGAAATGTTAGAACAAGGCTGGATCTGGCTATGGACTTGAAGGCAGCTACATTTGTGATGGCTACTTGATATCAGCCATTTCTCAGTCTCTTTTGCTGTCATAGAGAGAACCTTCACTTGTTCTTTTTCGAGATCCTCACTGCCTCTGTGACATTGCTGTTCATGCTGTTAAACACCTGAGTTTTCCATAAATCTTCAAGCCTTGAAAAACCTCATTTCACTGATGCCTTAAAAAAGCTGGAGGAAAAAAAAGAAGAAAATTTCATTGAGGATACTTATTTGCAAATTTTTAAAGTTATCTCTGTGGCCTTGTTTAGAACCATCAGACATGACAGGAAAAAGGCAAGATTTTAAAAGCTTTCTAGGGTCATTAAAACATCCAGTACTTATTAAAATTAATTTTATTTATTCCTCTATTACAGTAATTTCTGAAAATCACAACAATATCTACTTTTAAGGTTCATTACCAAGAACTGCTTTGTGTTGTGGTCTGAATAAACTTTTCTTCCCTGTTTCTGTCCCCAGTTACAGCTATAAATAATAGAGGAATTGTTTTACTGCACACATTATTTTTGTATCAATTGACAGGTTCCCAAATTCACAAATTATTTTTGCATAACTTGTGACATCTGATTTATTCACACTCTTTTCAGAAATACTAGGCATATTTTTCTATACATCAGACAACCAGAGCCTGCTGAAAAATCTGTATATTGTACATTTGCACATCTACTGATCCCATTGCATCCTACTTTACCTATAATAAGAGATATTTTTTATTATCTTATTTCATCTTTTTTTTTTTTTTTTTTTGGTGTGTTTGCCTCCCTGTACCTGATTTTCTCTTCATATTAACACTGTGGTTGATTTACATTTTAAAAGCAAGTTTTCTTTTGAAACTCTCTATGGGAACAGAAGAATTTTTTTGGTATTTCTAAGTTTCATTTTCTTTGTAGGGAGATAAATGGCAAATGTGAAGAAACTGGGAAAAAAAAGAGAAGTCAATGACTTTGATTTGTTTTGCAGTTTCTAAATCCCCAAAAAAGGTTTTGATCTTTCTGTTCCAGTGAAAGGGTTCAGTGCCTTTCAGTAAACACATCAGTACTTTATGGGAAGGCATAACACTACACAGAATTCAGACAAGCATTCTGAGTGCTCTGGGGGGCTTTTCAAAAATATCACAGGATAATCAACAACTACAATGTTTCCTATATGTAGGAGCTTCTGCTTTCTATCATTTGGGGTACCATCTTAAAACCTATCCACTTAGGGGCAAATCTTGCAATTAATACAAAAGCAAAGTCCACTCAGTCTGATTCTTGGAACTGGAATAAATCAGTGATTAAGTGTGTTATGGGCAATGGGCTACAAGCAGTCTTAGCTTGCTATTGCATTGCCTTTCCCACTCCTCCCTTTTCCCTCTTCCAGCCATGTTCACACATTGTCTCTGTCTGTAAGCTCTTTGGGACATCAAGAGTCTTTTCACGTTAGGGAAAGCAGGAAATGCATAATGATTCAGGTTTGTGGTACCTGATATCTCAGCAAGAATAAGAAAGATAATGTTCCTGGTGAAAAGAAAGGTCATCAATTTTGGTATTGTACCCAGAGATAATTCCGGCCCTGTATTTTCCTAGAGCTTTGATTACTTCTTGCTATTTACCTTTCTTGCCTAGTTTTACCGCTTATGGTCAATTAATAGCTTCTAATATGTTCTTTTAGTAAAATTTAATTTTACATTATAGTCCTAAGTGCCTAATGCTCATCCTTTTTAAAGTATCACAAATTGAAATGCTTAAACATTAACTTGGCTTTCCTCTGTGTTCAGGTGGTTTTATAAGGTTTGTCAAACAGATCTGGATTCAATGGAAAACTGATACTGTTTATAAACGCATTGCATTTCAGGAAGTTTAACTAAATTAATTATGTTACCTCATCTCCCTTTAGACTGGTAAAAGTTCTCAAATTAAATGTGCCTATGAAAATCAAAACCTCTGATATTAATCAAATTGACATCAGACATGAATAACAAGCCCTTCTGTTTAGACTGCTGAACTTGAACAGTTACATGTTGCTGGCATGAATGGTCAAAAGCTTTCTTTTGTGGAGTGTATTGGCCTGTGAAATCTATGTATCTCTGGTTTCCATAACGAATTTCACACACTTTGCTAGCAGTTCATTAGGTGTAATAACTGCAAACCCTGGAGCTCTGGACTACAGTAGATGTTTCAAATTTCTTTTTTATGCTGAAAAGACTTCTGGTCTCACTGGTAATAAAATCTGTAGTATTTGTGCCTTTGGAGCTGCTCTGTTTATTATGATCTAGTCCTCTGTGTTGACAAGTATGATACAGAAGAGGTATACAAGTATTGTCCTGTTGAGTGTTAGTGCAACTGCTTTCACAATTGTGAAGTAGATGGAGCTGTACCATTTGCTCAGGCTCATACAGTAACCTGGTGTCTTGATTTGAAAGACAGGTGTCTATGAAGAAAGGCAGAAACCTTTTTAAAATGGAGAATGTAAACTCCCTCCCTCCAAATTATTATAATTTTGAAATTAAGGGGCTCTCAGGCAAAGATATGGGAATAGAAATATCAGTTCTTTACTAGGAAAATTAAAATAGAAATACAGTATTACAGATAACAAACCCAAAACCACTGACAGAGTCAGAATACACCCTGACACCCTGTCAGTCAGGTGTTGGTAGCAGTCCCATTAAATGGTGGCTGCATCCTCCTGGATGACAGATGTGGTTCAGTTGAAGCAGTGCTCCTGTAGAAGGGTGTAGTGTTCCCCCAAAGGTCCAGTGATGATGTGGAAGTGTCCTTTTTTTCCTCTGGAATCCAGTGGAAAGGGCTGCCTTGGTGTTCCAAGTCTCAGTTTTTATCTAGGTGGGAAAGGCTTGGCTCCTCCCCTTGGCTGGAGCATCTCCCAATGGGATGATGTAATCTTATCAGTCCTGCAGTGGGACTCAATGGCCCTTTAACAGACGATATCTCCCTGGAGGAAGGATGGGTTGTGGAAAAGATAAGGATGACTGCCCCACCTGGTTTTATCAGATGGCCCATTAGCAGAGACTATCTCCCACAGAGATAAGGATCACTGCTCCACCTGGTTTCAACAGATGGTGATAGAATACACACCTCTGGTCACATCCTGCATTGCAACCCAAGACACTTGGGGTTAATGAGAGACAAGAAGTTTCTAGCCCAGCCACCTGTTCAAGGCAAGGTTAGCTGTGAGGTCAGAGCAGATTGCTGAGGCAGGGCTGTATCCAGTGTGGTCTTGCAGACTTCCAGGACAGAGACTTGACATCTCTGAACAACCTTCTCAACTGCTGGATTGTCTTCATAAGGAAAAATTTTCTTCTTAAATTTTCTTCTTATATTCGGACTGAACCTCTAATTTCCAACTGTGCTCAGCTACACTTACAATAGATTTTGTGGAGAGTCTGTCTCTATCTTCCTTATGATTTCTGTGTCGATATCGAGGGTGTCCCTCAGGACACCCTCAAAGCCTTCCTTTCTCTAAGCTGAGTTGTTGGGAGAAGTCTTTGTGAGCTTCCTCACACCCCTGAAGTGATTGATCAGTAATGCACTCCCTCCAAGGCATCACCCTCACTGGATCCTCTTCTGATCTAACCCACAAGCTAGTGCCCTACAAGAGGTCCATAAGCCCAAGCTTCTCCTTCACATAGAGGAAAAATCCCTGTCCCATCCTTGCTTTTTCATCCTGCACTTTCTGAAGATCTTGCATCCATCCATACTGGCACTGCAGTCAGGTGAGCTGTCCCATCTCATCCCAAATGTTCCTCTACAGTTTCTGCACTGTAGGAGCTGTGCTCTTGTCTACTTCTTGTATGCCCCCCTGCCCTGCCATCCCCCACTGCAGCTCAAGGCTGTCTCATCAGTGGTCATCTCCAGACAGAAGGTGTGCACACCCTCTGACCAGTATTGTCAATGCTTTTAATAGTAATAGGACTCTGGGAATACAGTCCAAGAGTGGCTTTTTGAGGTAGGTAGACAACATATAGAACAAAACCTATTTTTACTTGTGATTATTATTTTGTTTCCAGATTTTAGATGCCACTGTGCTAATCCCATGAGATGTATGTTTCTTAAAATGTGAAAATATTTCCATCTGTAAATGTCAGTACAGTCATTTGCCTAGAAAGGCAATTCTTTAATATTTGTTTTTCACACTGAATATGGTGTATTGATGTAATTAAAGCCCAAACAGTATTTTCCTTCGTAGGAAAAAGAGTTTTGGAATGTATAGTGGTCAGTAAATTCATTAGATGGTCTTCTAGTGTTCCATGGTGCTATGCATCACAGGGCACACCATCAAATAGTTACAGCTGAAACAGATACTCTTATACTTCTAGAATCACACAGAAAAGATGGTGAAGTTTTTTTAATCCCCGTTACCTATCTTTTATCTCCAGGGAATGGAAATGTTTGTTTTGCCAAGATATTAAAAGTCTGTCCTTATTGCTGGTTTATTACACTTACTTGAAAAAGCTCAACCAGGTGATACTTATGGATTTTAAAATTCATTGCCTAAAATCTTATATGAAATCTAATACTGAATATAAAAATGCTGTCATGGTTTAAGCCAAGCTGTCTACTAAGCACCACTCAGCTGCTCACTCACCACACACACTTTTCCTACCCCAGTGGAATGGGGAGGGAAATGCAAGGTAAAACTTGTAGCTTGAGACCAAAACAGTTTAAAAGTTGAAACAAAGTAAAATGTAGTAGTAATAACAACAATAATAAAAAAAAACAACCAAGAAAAAGCAAGGAATTCACAATACAATTGCTCACCACTTTCACCACTTGCTGACTGATGCCAGACCTGTTTCTGAACCCTGAGCAGCCTCCTCACGTAGAAGCAGAAAGATTACACTGAACAGACAGTGATCAAACTATACCCTCAGAAGTCTTAAGGTGTTTTAGTGCCAACCAGAATCATTAATTAGAAACCACTTAACAGTTGTCCAAATTTTATTGACATTTATCTGAGTTTGCATTCTACTGAAACTGCAGAAATTAGGGGTATGACATCATCTCCAGAAATCAGCAAAATGTAAGCCTTTAACTTGCTTACATATTTCAGAGAAGGAAAAGCTTTTAAATCTTAGATCTACATTGCCTACCTGCAGCTTTGTAAATTCAACATCTATGGAGACAGTAAATATTATGTACATATTATGAGGAGCAGGTGGGAGACCTGGGGTGTTTAGCCTGGAGAAGAGGAGGCTGAGGGGGAACCTCACTGCTCCCTACAGTTGTCTGCAAGGAGGTGTAGTCAGATGGGGGTTGTTTTTTTCTCCCTGGTGACAAATGACAGGATAAGAAGAAACGGTCTCCAGTTTCATCAAGGGAGGTTTAGATGAACATTAGGAAAAATTTCTCCACTGAATGGCCAGGCATTGGAATAGGCTGTCCAGGAAAGTAGTGAAACCACTGTCATTAAACCTGTTTCTACTGATACCTTTGCTGGTGATTCTTTAAGCGACCTTAAAACACCTATTTTTAACATTTGGATGCGTTTAAAACCATCTGGATGTGGCACCTGAGGACATGTTTTAGTGGTGAACATGGTGGTCTACATGATCTCTGTAAAACACGTTTTCAAGGGACATAATACGCGTCTTATTGGCTTTTACTTATTTTTTAATGAGTTCAGTTTTCTACTCTATTTTAAGCAAAAATATCCCTGTGTGCAGATCATACTAAGTGTGGAACAAATACTGGAATATGAAGTAGGACAAACTGTAAAGCAATGTTAGCTGGAATTCTTCTTAAGTACGACTGTGAGGATGGGTTTTGCATGTGTTATACAGAGGCAGGCCTAGACTGGGGAGCATTTTGACTCTGGTACACGACACAGAAACACAACTCCTGCTTTGCTATTTCATTGATTTACATTTAATGCTGGCAATCATTTGTTTCTGATTGCGACCATAATTCCTACCCAAATATTTGGTTCTTACAAAGTACTACATCTAGAAAGCTACTACATCTCTTCCATGGGACTCATTCAGAGGTGATAATATACTTTTATTGTCCCTTTTCATTAGGATAGAATAATGGATTTTGCTGATGGTTCATTGTTTTGTTGGTTTTGGGGCATTTTCTTTGTAAGGTGGAAGAAGTTAATTCAATGTGGGGGAAAGAATACAAAACTGAATGTCCCATTTCATGTAGCTTTTAAATCCTGATGGAAGTGAATCAGATAGGAATTTATATCAACCAGTGAAGGGAGAAGCTGATGGCAGATAAAGGTCATAAAACCCTGACCACCTCTGACACTAGGTTAAGTCACTTGAATCTACAACTCTCCCTCTCCTTCAGCTGCCTAGATGCTTGCACACAATTTTTCAATTCCTTTACTTGGCAACTTTTTCCTGAAAATCTGCTCTGCCCTAAGGAAAACGTAAAAATTATTGGCAACGTTGTCTAACTTCTGTTCTGGCAAATAGTTTCTGTAGAAGCTGTGATACTCCCTGAGCAGCACTTGTGTCTGAATGGACAGGAAGCCTTAGCCAGAAGCTGAGGCTATGCAGGGCACAGACAGTCCAGGCAGGAACAGTAGGATGAGGAGTAGCTTTTCGAAGTGACTTGTGATGATGGAGTAAGAACACAAACAAGCAAGGCTTGGTAGAGTCGGATTTTGACAAAAGTTCATTAATCAAGGTAAATATTTTTTTTTGTGGCTTCAGTCTCTTTAATCAACAGTTTAGGGTAAACTCCTTATTCTTGCACAGTCTTCTTATTCTCAGTTGTACGAAGGTATTTACAAAGCAGTTTCACTGATGTTGAATTTGCACAATATTAGTGTTTTGCTCTGTGGTGTTACAATACAATGTTTCTCCCTACCTTGATAACTGATGTAAATTATTTGTAAGTCTATAATTGCAATGTCTATCAAAAGAGGTTTGTGGACATACAAAGGTTTTTACTGTTCTTAAAATACTGCCCTTATTCTTTTTATTTCTATTATCTCTGTTGCCCACAAATTGTACCCAACAATCGTCTTTTCTTGTATATTTTGGTTGGTAAGTGGATTTTACATTGGTGAGGTAGATGTAAATGTTCTGGAAAGAGACCATGGTCTTATGAAGAGCTAATAGTGGCCACTAAATTTCATAAATCTGTACTTTAGGAATTAAAATAGAACAAGTAAGATTTCTCTAAGTATGTCAATTCAGTAAGCCATACATTGAATTCAATCTTTTAAGTAGATTTGTGCTAGTCTGCAGTTCTTTTAAAAAAATCAGAAACATTTTATTGCTTTTCAAGCAGTTCTGAAATTAGTCACAGTGAGATGCAAATTGATTTTCTTTTCTTTTCTTTTTTTTTAATATCGTGCTGCTTTTATCTGTTCTTCAGAAATATGACCAAAGAGTAGTAAAAATTTTCAAATAACATTACATAAAAATATTTAATTAAAGACACACCATAAACATTAATGTAAACAAACATATGTTAAATGCAGCTTTTTCACCCACTGTCAAAGGTATGAAACAGGATTACCTTACCACAAGAATACAGTTTGGGGTGAAAATGACCTTTTATTAATATAACTGCTTGAAATAATTCAATATGAAGTAATCTGATTGCTAGTGTGTTATCCTTATGAAAATATTCTAAACTGAAAACATTTCTAAGTGTATTTTAATCCCAAACTTTGCTTCTTTTTATTTTATATTAAATAAACAATAAAGTATAAATTTAGATATTCCTCTTATATTTGCTTGATGAAAGTATTTTAATTAAAAGCTGTTTTAAAAATTTAAGTTTCTTATAACCTAATATGAGTTTATCTTTGTTGGCCATTTAATTCATGATCTTGCACCGTATTCTGTGAAACTCTGCTGAGCTATTTAGTGTATAAAGGCTATAAGAACATTTTCCTATAGATACACAGTGATCTATCCAAATCTGTTTTACTTGAACCATATATGTTCATCCTCTGTGTATTAATGGAAGAATAGACTTTTTATCACAGAACACTGTCTGTTCTCATTAATATTTTGTAATAAGAGGAGCTTATATAAAACCAATTATGTCTTATTGGAGAAGTTTTTTGAATTTCCTTGAATTGTTGTTAAACTTATTATGCTCTAAGAAAAAATTAAGCATTAAGTCATTTTACCATGAAATCAGTCAGCCCAGTTTAGCATTATTTTTTAGACAGGTCTATTATGTTCTGTTTTGTATAAGAATTTGTGAGTGAATTTTAAAAATTTTCCTAGATGTTGCTGGCATGTAATAGAGGCACAAAACAAGATTTCTTTCTGCTCTTGGAAGGGGATGTTCTTACTGATGCAATCTGGAAATGTTGCTTAGGCAGATACTGAAATCATGCTTTACGGTTTTTTTGACACTAGTATGATCTTGCAAGAAAAATATTCCAGTTTACAACTTCCTGATATACATTTTTTTATGTACTCTAAAATCACACAGAGCAACTACTTGAATGGCCTGGGCAAAGATGAAGGACTTGAAAGAACCAGTTGTTAACCACTAGAAACAGGAGGGCTTTTCTAACATCCAGGTACTAAACATGGTTCATAGGAAACATAAACTTCTGTTGAATGAAGAAAGGAAATACAGAAACTCTTGGAGAAGGAAAAAAAAATTGAGATGTTTTTAAGGTGCAGAAAAAAAATATCAGCAATGACCTTGAGTTTATTAAAATTCTGTCACCATACAGCATGGTTGTATGTCCCTGTCTCACACACACAACAGGTAGGACTTGCTTTTACTTGGCAGAAGATATTTTGCACAGCTGTTCCAGGCCACATATGGAGGCCCTATTACATCAGTCACTGTCGATGTAAGAAATCACCTTTAGGTGTAAGGAGAGAACTGGAGAGCTGAAGGGCTCTCAGAAGGTTACCTAATACTTGGCCTGGATCTTAAGGCTGTCTCAGTACCATATCAATGATGCTATTTGTGATAGAGGCATTTCTGGAGATTATAGAGGTCTTTAAGAATGTCATAGAGCATCTTCTCCATTGTTTCACTATAAGTCTTCTGTTGACATAAAATTCCACAGACTGTTGGAAACAGTGAAACAAGTTCATATGAAACACCTGGAGATCTAAAATATATGGAATCAAATTTGATTGCCAAACACTTGTCCTTATGCCAGATGAATTATAGAAGATATGATAGCGTTTCAGGATAGAAGAAAAAACATTTGCACTATACCATCTGGATTTGATTTACAAATCATGCTCAGCATTTCAGTGTCTCTGATCTCGTTGAACTTTACATATGATACGCTTTGGTGAAATACTATTTACTAATCCTGTCGAAGTGACATCAGCAGGAGATGGATTATTCATATAAGTGAATTTTCTTGTGAATTTGCATGTGGCTCATGAGAAGATCAGGATTCTATCACACCAATTTAAAGTAGAACTGAGCCTTTTAGAACAAGGGAATTCATCTTCTTGTTACTTCAGTATGACATTAAAAGACATAGATGAACATTTCCTTTTGAGGCTAGACACATGCTAACAGAGGGCTGCAAGTAACTGCTGCTGTGGTGCCACACAATTTCTCTCCACAGTGGTAGTGTATGAATAAAATTAGTTTTGAAAACACATTTCTCTCTCTCCAAAAAGAGATTTGGTCTTTTCCCAAAAATTGATTTTTTGTTAAGATTAGGATATTATATTAGATCCACCAAAACACTATTATTTCCTTCAAACTATAACTGGAGTGTATGAACTCCAAAAGACTAATTCTCTGTGAATGACATAAACATTTTATATAAAATTCTGGGTTTGATTTGGGTTTTAAATTTTTTTTTTTCTCTCCAATTTAGATGTAATTATAATATGTTTCAGACGTGGGTCAGTTACTGGCTTTAGAGCTGTATAATTTAGAATGATATTTTTATGAAACAAGTGCAAAGATCACTACATGCAATATTTTAAGTCTTGCTCCTATTTCTATCTGGAGAAATCTATCCAGAAGAAATGAGCTGTGACTGAAGTGAAGGTAACTACTGGAACACCTCTGAGCCAAGCTTGAGATAACAAAAAGATGGGGTAATGGCTCCCAGTTCAGCAAAAGGTGGGCTTTCACAGCACTCTGCAGCAGCTGAAAACACGAAGGGCTGCATTTGAAGACTCTATTTGACTCTGTGAGACTCCAAGACTCCTGCTGAGTTTTGAACTGTATTACTGCCTTCCTGATTCCCTGCTGAATTCAGAACAAACTGGGAATTTTTGTGTGGGAGCCATTCACTCTAAAGAGGAAAGATACTGAAACTGCCATCTTCCTGTAGGGAGGGATTCTGAGTAGAGAATTCACTTCCTAAGAAGATATGAATGCTGATCTTTTAAAAGTATGTGGGGAATAGCAGCTGTGGGAGGCAAGAATACTGTGTCTTCTCAGATCTCCATTTGGAATACAGGCTGAAAACACATTTAACAGAAATCTTGTGCAGAACTGAATGCAGTCTTAACTTTATTACCCAAACTGGACAGCATTGTGAGTTTTATAGTGCCACTCTCAGTTACCAGCAATGGTAATATAGACACAAAGTCAACCTAATAAACTTCTTCATAATCTTTCAGTTCTGCAGTAAGCTTGTGCCTGGAACAAGTAGATATATATATATATATACTTAATTTTAAAAAAAGTCTCTTCAATTTATCTTAGAACATTTCAGAAAGTTTCTTAAATTAATCAGACTTAGTTACACTTTATATGGAATGAAAGTGTCTAAATATATGTTTTATACCTGTCTAGATAAAAAATAGTTTCAGGTTAAACCACTTGAGCATAGATGAAGTCAGACTCAATTTAAAAAGCTGGATGACTCAATAGTTGTCCCTGCCAGTGGTTTTCTCCAATTTGTCACAACTGAATGAGATAAGAGAGGAGACAGACATGCCAGTGGAGAAGAACTGGCTGGTCACTAGTGTGTATTTCTCGAATTAAAGCACAGCTTTCCAGTACCCCGGCTCATTTAACTCAGAATAGTATATCTATCCTGGCAGTTGCTAATGTGATTTCCTCTGAGACCAAATAATCCTTGCTCATCTGACATACTCTTGCTTTCGGGCATTCTGCCTATTGCTCAGAATCTCCTCTTATTACTCTGCCAGCAGTGTGGTGGAATTTATATTGGCAAAGGTGATTGTAGAAAAGATGGTTACACTTCCCAGCGACAGCACATCCTCAATGTCTCTTCTTCACTTGGTGAATGGAGACCAACATACTTTTCACATAGCACTGTCACATTTCCTGAAGAAAAGGACAGCATCTTTATCCAGGGCTTAAAAATGCAAGATTGGGACCTTTTTTTTTTTTTTTTTAATTAGATAGAAAGTAAATACTTTTACATATATCCTTAGGGAGTTTAGAGTTAAAGGGCCAACATCAGACTCTGGTAATATCAGTGGGAGAGCTAAATGGCCATGCCACGTGAATGAGCAAGAATGGGGCTGCCAGACTCTGTAGAAGATAGTGTGAGTTCTGCCATGGACTCCAGCAGAGTTGTGTGCAGTTTGGTGTGATCTCTGCAGCTTTACAGAACCGGTCAAAATCCAGGAGAGGATTCAGAAGAAACTGGCACCAAAGAACTCATTATTTAGTCTCTGTGCAAAGCTGCAATAATTTTTTTTCTCAAGAGGAAAAAATTACTTCTTTCTGGACAGATCTCACCTATTAACATTCTACTTATCATTTGCTGATTCTTGATCACTGCTTTGTTGTAAAAATTTCATCTGAAAGGTGTTGCCTGAACTACGCCAGAAATCTTAAATGCGAATATGGGAGTTAGGATATGCAGTTTTTCCAGAGGTTGTTTGGATCCAAAACCAGATTTGGATCCAAGAACTCAATAGCAAACGTCTTCGGTCTTATGCTTTCCAATTTAGGAGTACAGATTCTGTGATGAGAAAGAAATGAGGTTTCTTGCTTATAAATGTTCTAGTCATGACTGAAGACAGATGGAAATCTGAATGAACTTAGTAAAGGAAAACAGTGCTAATGTGGCAACATGTCTTCTAGATAAAGAGGTGCTATCAGCTAAACATTTTGCCTTCAATACTGACTTTCTTGAATTTCCTTCATTTCCTGGTTTATATGAGCTTCGAAAAACTCCTACTGGTGACTTTATCCTTATTCTGAGCATGTTTTGGTTACATTATGCCTGGAAAGACTCTGAAACTGAAGGCATTTACCAGCCACACTTATTTTGGTTTCCAAATACTTGCATTTGATGAACACTTGAATTGACATGCCTTAAAATTTGAACACACGTCTTTTCACATCTACTTTACTACTGAGCTGAAAAATGTATATATGCATAAATATAAAGAGAAAGAAAAAGTGAACCTTAGTAATATGCTAGTTTTTATTTTTACACTGTCATTAGAAAATTGAAAAGGAATAAAGAGTCCCAGGGGTAGGGCAAGGATTTACAGAATATTTCAGGCTTAGTGCAAGAGGGTCAAAACCCTTCTGGTTGGTATACATTAACAGCTATTACTCTCTGATCATAAAAATGCAATTTATATACAATCTAATTTGTAATATTATTCAATTTCTGACTGGCCAAGTTACTTAAAAAAAAAGATGGTGTCATTTACACTATGAGACAGATATTCATTCTCAGAAAAATGATCCAATAGCCACTGAAAAAGTCTGATTTTTCTCACACAGATGACCTTTGGAAATCAAGTTTAAAGCTGGTTATCATAGAGAGTTTTATACAATTTGATTTTCTTGCTCTACTCCTCTGTGAACAGAAAATAGCTTTTCTAACAGGTCTATTTAATTTGTGCTAAATAACACTGTTTTTAAATGTTTAAGAATGTGATAGGAAATCCATTCACATACAGAAATTTTAAAAGCCTCTTTATATTTCCTGAGGGAACCTTCACTGTTCAGTTCAGCCTCTAGCTTCATCATCACTGCATTTCCTATCTACTGATTTCTTCTTTCATGTGCCTGTAAGATATAGTATTCAAAAAATATTTTTGTCTTATTAGGCTTGGAAAAAAATTATCTTTTTTTCCTGGTAAAATATGTAGCACTTGGTACTTTGAAAAGTAACTTCTATTTGATTATTTGAGAATGTTATGTTATACTCTAGGTATTAAAAAAATGTTACCATGTGAGTGTATATTTATTCTATTAAGAATGGACAGACTTTTTACTAATTCTTGTTTGTTTACAAATATTTAATTGGTGTGGGGGAAGGGAAAGAATAAGCTATTGTTGAATTGACTGAAAAAAACACTATTAATTTTCTATTGGTTAAATGCTCTCCCTCTGGCATAAGCAATAGCATAATGAAAAAAGTTAATCTTTAATTTTCTTGAGATGTTTTTACCATGTTGACAGGCAAAAGGATTAACTGAAACCTAATAATTAATTTGTTTTTTTGTTGTTTTGGTTTTTTTGAAATAAATGGGGTTTTACAGATGGCAAAAATGAAACAGACAGCATTCAAGACCTCATAGTTTGCAAAAGGAAATCTCTGAATTGGAGAGATGTGGATAAGAATGGTGTCTGTTCAGTGGGCAAGGAATAGGCTGGATTGAAATAGCCAGAGAGTTGTGATCAATGGTTCTGTGTCCAGGTGGAGGCTGGTGATTAGTGCTGTCTTTCAGGGCTCTCTCCTGTGACCTTTATGTGTTCCCTAGATGTTTGTTATCATCATCAGTCACATGAACAGTGAGATCAAGTGCACCCTCAGCAAGTTTGCCAATGACACCAAACTGAGTGGTGCTCACAGAAGAGATATCATCCAGGGGGATCTGCACAAGTTTGAAAAGTGGGCCCAGAAGGATATCATGAGGTTCAACAAAAGTCCAGGTGCAAGATGGTGCACCTGGGTTGGGGCAAACCGAGAGAAGAACTCACTGAGAGCAGCCCTGCAGAGGTGGACTTGGGGGTTCTGGTGGATGAAAAGCTGGACATGACCCAGCAACAAACACTTGGAGCCCAGAAAACAACCACATAGAAAACAACCCATAGATTGTAACCAGCAAGTAAAGGGAGGTGGTTGTGCCCCTCTACACTGCCCTCATGAGACCCTGCTTGGAGTGCTGTGTTCAGCTCTGGGGATCTCAGCACAAAAAAAGACGTGGACCTTTTAAATCAGGTCCAGGGGAGGAACACAGAGGTGATCAGAGGGCTGGAGCACTTCTCATAAAATGACATGTTGTGGGAGCTGGGGTTGATCAGCCTGGAGCAGAGAAGACTCCAGGGAGAGCCTGGAGCACCTTCCAGTTCCTAAAAGGGGGCCTGCAAAAAGGCTGGAGAGGAACTTTATATATGAGGGCATGTAGTGATAGAACAAGAGAGGAACAGCTTCAAACTGACAAAGAGCAGGTTTAGATCAGATATTAGGAAGAAATTCTTTACTGTGAGGGTGGTGAAGCACTGGCACAGGTTGCCTAGAGATGTTGTGGATGCCCCATTCCTGGAAGTGTTTAAGGTCAGGTTGGATGGAGCTCTAAGCAACCTGGCTCACTGAGTGGCATCCCTGCACATGGCAGGGAGGTGGAAATGACATGTTTTTTAAGGTCCCTTTAACCCAAATTGTTTTATCATCTATGATTAGTACTGTCAAAGTTTCAGGCAAGAATTTAAAAACAAAGGTATTAATAAAGTCCCCTTGCTACACACTATTGAAGGCACCCATTGGTGGCTTTACCATATTTTTCTTATACTTAGGACGATATTAAAGGTAGGTTTTGTCACATAGAGAAATTTTCAGTTGCTCTCCACGAAAATGTTGATTTTGAGCAGCAACATAGTATGATTGCCCCATACTCAGGTAAAGTGCAAACCAGCACTGACTAATGTGCAGGTGTTAGCTAGCCAGAAATAGTCCCCCATAGTTTTCCCTATCTTCCTACCCAGCCCTTGAGTTCTCCAGCCTGTAGTTCAATGCATTTGCAGTGTCTTTAGGTCTCAGTCACATAAAGACTGTAGCAGTGTGGAATTTCACATTGCATTTATGAGAATTTAGGTAAAACCACTGTTGAAAATCCAGTGCCGTCTTAATGCCTCAATGCTAAGTTTGCAGACCTCTGAGAAAATTCTGGGAACAAAAAGTTTTGTCTTCTGAAAAATTTATATCTGGAATAAATCCCTTCAGGATTTGTTTTACAAATCTTAGAGAAATAGAATATTATTCCAGAACATTGTATTTTGGATTAGTAGGCCATATGTATTGTTTCATTCCACAAATGGAATAATGTTTAAGCAGTAATACATTTCTGTGAGTACAATAGGGTCTGGATATAGTCAAACATGGTTTGTAGGGAAGGATAAGATTTTTTTTTAATATTGAAGGAGATATGCCTAAAAGCTTTTCTATTTTTTTCTGAATGCAACAGTTGATTTGGTTACCTCTGTAAGTAGATGCAATCTCCACTTACGAATCTTTTTTTTTTTTGTCTAATGCTGAGACAAACTTATAAAAAAAAGCTTTTCAAGCTCCTTGAAATGAGCAAAGCATCCAGAAAGATAAATGAGTCTCACAACATTTCTTGTTCCAGAATTTCAGGCTGGGGCCTTTCATGCCTGCTTTAACTGTCAGGATTGGCACAATGAGGCTCACAGCACTCTTTGGTTATGTGGGTGGCCTCAGAGCTACAATAAGCCAAAATTTTTATAAGCAATGAATTCAGCAGTGGAAAGCAGCTGAGGAAAGCACTAGAACCAAGATGGTTACAAACATTTTTCCTGCATTTAAATGGCAAATTGACTCAGTTAGGGATTTTGGGATATTTCTAATGTAGCCACAAACTATGACAGCCAAGAATACTGTCTGAACAAGTAAAATAAAATATCCTCCAAGAGCTGCATATGATTAACACATAACTGCACTTTAACCACACCTGCACCATTTTAATTTTTTCTTTGGATGATTTTAGGGCTTCTGTTTTATTCACAAGAATATCATAGAATCACAGGATAATTCAGGGTGAAAATGACCTCAGGAGGTCTCTAGTCCAGCTTTCTGCTCAAAACAGGATTAACTATGAAATCAGACTAGGTTGTTCAGAACATAATCCAGTCATATTTTGAAAACCTCCAGGGATGGAAACTACACAACACTCTGAGTAACTTGCTCCACTGCCAGACTGTCATCATGGACAAAATGTTTCTCCTTATTTCCTGTCAGAAGCTCTTCTATGACAATTTGTGCTTGCTGCCAAGGACCAAAGGGCCTTCCTAATAATATTGTAGATGCTGCAGGGCTGTTGTTTGTTCCTACCCAGAACTGTCTCTTCTCTAGACTATATGTGTTCAAGTCCCTCAGCTTCTTCTCACAGAGCAAGTACTGCAATATCTGACCGTCTCAGTGGTTCTGTACTGAATTTTATTTTTTAGCGACATTTTTCCTGTACTATATGGGACTTAAATTGGATGTGATATTACAGACATAGTCTCAAACCAGTGATAATGCTTCTGTTATCACAGCCCAGAACACTGCTGGCCATCCCTGCTGCTGGGCTCCCAGCTGGCTCAGCTCAGCATCTGCCCAGCAGGACCCCAGCCCCTCTTCAGCAGAGCTCTTCCCCAGGCAGACAGCCCACAGTCAGTACTTCGTTCTCAAGTGCAGCACTTGGCATTTTTCACTGCTGAATTTCCATTTCCGTTGTCCCATTCCTCCAGCCTCTCCAGGGCTGGCAGTGTGGCAGCCCTGTCCCCAAGAATATCACCTGTGCTCCCCAGACTGTGTCCTCTGCCAGTCTGATCAGAGCCCTTTCCATCACTAGGTTGTGATGACTTTACATAGCACAAGTCCCAGGATGGTTCCCCAAGCAATCCCACTGGTTAGACACCTCTGGATATGACCCATGTGCTACTCTAGGACACACAAGAAACTTTGTACTTTACTTTTATTAAAAGTGAAACAAAATTGAAGACAAAGGCTCTTTGAAGACCACAGCCAGACCAGCCTCTGCAGGACTTCATAAAACTGAGGAAGGTCTTTCTGCTTTCTCCATTGCCGTCTAGTTCTGCTCAGTAAACTGTTTGTAAAAACATGTGAAGTAAAAAAATAAACCAACCCAACAAATCAACCAAAAACTTATAAGTGTAGTAACTTGCCAAAGCCCCCCACTTAATGATTTGTCTGTGTTGATGGTTAAATAGTCCTCTGCCTGTGGAGCAATTTTAGCCTCACATTACATTTTCAAAAGTCTCATCTTCCTCTGGCAAGGATGGGCACTTCTTTGTCAAAATATTTTTCTACTGTAATTTCAAGTTTCTCTCCATGTCATTTACTGCATTCCCACTCAGTTTAATGAATTATGGAAGTACTTAAAAAAACAACACAGATTCCCTTTACTCTTTCTTTCTAGTAGGGAAACTAATTTTCAAACGTGTGTGAAGAATTGTAACTCAACACCTTGGAAAAAATTAACCAGCAGCTTTCAAAGATATCCATTATTTTATCAATTTGCATAAAATACATCCAACTATATGTAAGACAGAATAATATACAGTAGAAGGAGATGAGTGATCGAGGCTTAAAGTAATCGAGGGCAGGCAGAGTGGAAAAAAGTTGTTGATAAGGGAAAAATATAGGAAATGTAATGTCAAAATGAAAGACTATTTGGCACCAGTATAAAACCCTTGCTAGCAAACAGCTCACCTCTGTCAGTCTGCCCACACTGAAAAAATGAAAGCGAACAGGCATGGTGAATACATGGTAAATGCTTTTGCAAAAGGCAGTAGGCCAACAATGATGCTGATTATGAAAGTGAATATTTAAAAACTGCTTTAAAATATCAAAGAAAGGCAGTTTTAGTTTAGAGATGCAAAATTCTTCCTAAGTTGTAAGATTCAGGATCTATGAGAAAATGTATCTTAACTAAACAGATGAATTTCCAGAAAGGCACTGAGGTAGCTATTTGTCATTTAAATGTCAGTTTTGTACACTCCCTCAAGTGCAGCAAAGAAAATATTTATTTGGTTTACTTTTCAAGATTGGTGTCTCATATACACATAATTCTATGCCTTGATAAACATAATTTCTAGGCAGAAATCACCCCAAGATCTTTTTCTACTGAGAGTCTTCCTGAATTTCCAATATAATTTAAAATCGTGTTTATTTTTTTGGTGCAAAAACTAGGAAGTATGGGCAGTTAGGGTGTAGGCAGATGCCTAAGCCACCAGTTAGTTTCTGATCTAAAGTTATGCTAACAGAACAGTGATACTTTAAGTTTTAGCTTTCATATTTTCCAGATTCTGTATTGCATTAGTATATAACTCTGAACTTCATATAGTTAGGAAGTTCTTCTCACAGTTTAGTCAGACAAAACAATCCTTTTCCAGCCTGAGAACCAAGAACACCATTCCAGCTTTGGGCCCAAAAAGCGTAAACAACAGGAAATTGAGGAGAGCAATCTGGGAGGGTGGGACTTCATAACCTGGAGCTGGGATTGGACAATTAACCCCAATGTGTAAATTGAACAAAACTTATAAAAGTGTGAAAACATGTGACTGGTGCTCCTTGTTGGGTGTAGCCTCAGCCAGGCTCTTGTACTGCCCAAGGTGTATCCTTTGAAGGCCTTTTAATAAATACCTACTTTATTCCTTTAACACTGTCTAGCCTCTGTTCCAGGTAGCCTCTGTAGGCATTAACAGGACATAAGGTACAATGAGGAATGGCATGAGAAATTGCCAGACATGAGAGATAACCATGCAAGAAACTGAGGGAAATTACAAACAGTGGTGTGAGTGATTCCTGAATTTCAAAAGTGATAACAGGAAAGTTCTATGAGAAACAGTTGTACTTCCCAAGTAGTTGAAGAGGGCTACTGAGGATCTGCAGGTTAATAGAAAGCTGTGGGGCTAATACTACTTAGATAGTCAAAAAAGTAGTGCTTTATATATGTATATATAAACAAGATTATTTTTTGATAATATAAAAAGTATCAAATTTTGGTACAAATGTAGAAAAATTAGGAACAATGGGAAAAATACTTAGAGGGTATTTTGTTTGTTTGTGAGGGGCCTGCTGTGGGAAAAGGGAGGTACAAGAGTGCTGGAAAAGGGGATGAAAATAATGATAAATGGCATGATAATGTAAGGGAATGGGTTGCTTCCCTGCCCAGCAAGGAAAACTGCTGGCATGACAAGAACAAGCACTGTGGCAGGGCTTGTCCCAGACCTTGTGATGTTGGCATCTGTTGTGGTCTGAGATAATACTGATAGTATAGGAATTAGATGAGTCTGGGTACCAAAGTACATTTAGTCGTGGATATCTTTAATGTTGATGAGGGAGTCAACATCCAGGTCACACAGTGAGGAGGTGCCCACACGTCAGGAGGGAACAGAACCCATCCCTGACATGTGGCAGGGGAACAGGGCAGCCCAGGGAGGTGCTGGTAGAGTCAGCACAGCTTTCTCAGCTCATGGCATCCTCTGCCATGAACCCTTGGACATTTACATTCACTCCCTGTGGGGTCTCTGCTGGATCTCCACAGTAACCCCAGAGCCCATCACTTATGGATTGGGCAGAGAATACCCAACACCCAGGTTCTGACTGGCTGAAATTCCCTTAGCACCTGGTGGCTGCAATAGAGCATTCCCAAACTATTCTCCAGAAGGTTCTCTGCTCTGCAGCAACCACATTGCCACTGAGGGCTTAGGTACGGGTGGGGCACTGGAGTGAAACATTGTGAAAGCCGTCCTAGCCCTGTGCCAGGGCTGGCACAGCACCTCCCATCTGCCTTCAAATGTGCCCTATCCCTGCAGCTGGCCTGGAAGCTGTTGCCAACTGTGATTTTAGAATATATGTCCCACAAGGTTTTAAAGTGGAGACACTGTTATAGAATTATAGGCATTCTTTATTTTCCCAAGATTAGCTAAATCAACCATTTAGCTAGTAGGAACCTTTTACTTAAGAATATATGCCCAACAAATTGCAAGTTCAGTTCATTAATTTTTCAAATGGATTTTGAAGAGCAGTAACTGTACATTCCAGTGGAGGCTGTGCAACTCCAGGAGAACACTCTCTTTGGCTTCTCCCTCTACCTTCCACCCTCTGAAGGACACGAATGTCACAAAAGATTAGTTATTCCTGGGCAGACAATTATTTTAAAGTGTCCATGAGATATCCCAAGACACCATGTCTGGTTTGAGAGAGAATGACCTTGTTTTCCTGGCTCACTTGGCTCTGGGTGCCCCAGACAATGGTGTGTGATGCCAGCAGTGTAAGGCTTGAAGGGCTGGCTCTGCTACACCACCATTGCCCTCCTGTGACACACAGGTCAGCTCAGCACAGTGATGCCAATGCAGAGAGAGAGATAACTGCTGCCTTTCCCCAGTAAATGTGCTCCTGAACACTATATATCAGGATTCTCTAGGAGGATTTTGCAGTGTCTCCATTACAGGATGACATCCTGATTACTTTGTTGTAATTATGTTTTGGGCAAGTCTTTCTTGGCACTGTCTCCTTAGCTTGAATTCATACCTTCTGCTTCCTCCTATGATTGTGGAGTAGAGAGATTTATCTTTGCTATAATTTCCTCAACTGTTTCTACTAATAATGAAAGGACATGTCATCCTCTTCATTCTACTTTTGTGCTATCTATTTTGATAACTGTCCAAATTTTTCCTACAGTGTTTGGAATATCATTTAAATCCCTCTCTCCTGCAATTACACAATGATGCAATAACCTTGCCTCCCCTTTAAAAATATTAAGATATAGCAGATTTCCCATTCCCTTGTGACTTTAAGAGGAATATGGAAGCACTTAAGATATGCTAAATTGTTTTATGACAAAAAGGAGTATTTTGTTTTAAATGCACTTAACACATAATATTTCAAGGAATGGGTCCTGATTTCCAAATGCTCAATGTTGCCAATACTCTAAATATCTGATCAATCATGCAGGCTAAAAATAGAAAACATTTTTAGAACGAATTTTGAACTGTTAATTCCTGGGATGAATAATATTTAATCGGTATTTCAGTTCAGGTCATTAGGTGGAGAAGCAGGTGCAAGTCATCAAAAAGCTCAGGTCATGCCTGTAGTTTAGTCACACATTTTTTTCTCTCTCTCTGTGTGCGTGTATGTGTGTGCATGTCTTCAAAGCAGATAGTGTGATAGCAGCAATCAATGAATATAAATGTTCCCCAGCCACACTGTCAGAATCAGGATGTCGTGGTTTAAGGTATGTGATCTGTTCCTTCACAAGAGCCATGAGAGCTCGTGTAATTGACAGCCAGTGTGGCATTTTGACAAGATGTGAGACATGCCTACCTTCTGTATCTGAACTATAGATGTGTGCCTTGTAAATAATGTGTGTGATAAACAACAAATAGCTTAAACTCTTGTTTCCAGTCAGAGCTAGCTCAGATCCATCTACAGTGTTGAAAAGCAAAACAACACAACAAAACCCAAAAAGATAAGACATTGTAGTTTTGATTCTGTTCTCATAAAAAATATCGCAGGAAGGGTAGAAAAAGATACAACAGCAGTCCCTAGAGAATGAAGAAAGGACACAGATTTCCTTAGGCAAACTGTCTATTTTAAAAAGTACACAGTAGTCTAAAGAGTGACTCTTTTTTTCTTTTTTCTTTTTTTTTTTTCTTTTTAAGGATAGTCAATTTTTGCAGCAGTTTATAATGCTGTTATAATACAGTTCCTATTACAGTTGATAATGCTAACATTCTTGTCTAATTCTTCAAAGTGCTTCATGACATCACAGAAAGTGATCAGGGTTACAGAAAATTGCATAAATTTTAACAAAATGTTTAGCTGTGCATCCGTTTCCTAAATAAGTGTCAAAATTAAACCCCATAATTAACTGACCTAATTATCAGGAAATCATAGGATGGTTTGAATTTGAAGGGACCTGAAAAATTATTTAGTTCCAATCCCCTGCTATGGGCAGGGAATCTCCTACTAGACCAGATTGCTCAAAGCCCCATCCAGCCTGGCCTCGAACACTTGCAGGGATGGGTTATCCACAGCTTCTCTGGACAGTCTGTTCCAGTGCCTCATCACTCTCACAGTGAAGAATTTCTTCCTAATATCTAGTCTTAAACTACTTTTTTTTCTTTTTTCTTTTTTTTTCCCAGTTCAAAGCCATTTGCCAATGCATATCCTTGTAAAAAGTCTCTCTCTGGCTTTGCTGCTGGCCACTTTTAGGTAATGGAAGGTGGTCTAATGTCTAGATGACATAACACAACATACATTCTGGTACAGTACACATCTGGTAGACAATATAGCTAATTACAGACTAATTCCCAGATGCCACCATTCTTACTGAATATACATATGTCAAAGGCTTGCTTTTTTTTTTTTTTTTTTTTTTTTTATGAGAATGCTGGTAAAACAATACATGACACTGTTACTGTAGTTTGAAGTAAATAGGCTTTTCCCCAAATTTGCCAATTTTACTTTCGCATAATTTACCATTTCCATTTCAGTTACACGTAACATTTACATGAATAGCTATCTGCCTAGTACAGCAAACTAATTTTAAAAGGACGGTAAAAATGTGGTTTGAACAGAGGAATGGTTTTCTTAGAGTCTTACACTAATTACCAGAAGACAGAAGCTCTGCCTTTTCAACTCCTTCCTATACTGGTATTTGTTTTCATTAAATCTACTGGTGTAAACAGCCTCAGAACATGACTCCTTCCTTGCTTCTGCCATAGTGTTGAATGGGTGTGCTGGTTTTAGCTGGGGTAGAGTTAATTTTCTTCATGAACCTGACAACAGGTCTATCACCAAGCTAATGGTACACAGCACTTTGCAGTGCCAGTCCCTGGAATGACATCTACATTTTAAAGGAGGAGATCAGCTTTCTTTGGCTTGCTTGAAGAAGGAATGCTATGTCATTAGCTTTTCCATTCCATGCACCATTGGGAAAAGCTTTTGCTTTTACTAATGTTTTTTTAGCTGTTAGTTAAAACAATTTATTTTAACAAAAGGTGCTGAAATCTGATTATTCAATACTATTCATAATTTTTGTTCTCCTTTTTCCCTCCGTCTAAATAGATTGTTGAAAAAGCCAATGATACCTGTGTAACATCACATATTCCTTTGACATTTATTACACAATGGAACTTGATAAAAACACATATACTGTTCCCAATAGCCCTTCCCTCTGCAGAAAACTAAATTATAATTTTTCACTGAAAACTTCCACTGAGAACCTACATTTCTTCCATATCTTTAACAATCTCCAAGTTTCTTCAGTTACTTATAGGGACGTATACTGTCATTGACAGTGAACATTTCATTCATTTCATGGCTAAAGTAGAACAGAGTGTCTGGTTGGGCAACTAACTTTTTCCAGGATTGCTTATATAGCCTGCATTCTTCCAAGTCAGTGATCTTCTGGCCATAAGCAATAACACTGGGGAGGGAGCAGTCTTTAGACAGCAACATGTTTTGATCAGACTTTATACCTGCTCAGTGACACTATTGTCAGTTTTATGGTTTTAGTGTTCTGCAGCCTGAGCAAACTCTGAATTTCACAGGTATCTGCAAGCCAAGATTGGAGTCATTGCTCTTCCAGGTTAAGAAAGACTGGCTTTGTGTCAGTTTGAAACTAGACAACTTTTACACTTTTGGAAAGATCAGTCACACAGTATTTTCAAATTAAAAAAAAAAAGTTTTTCAAATCAAAAATGGAATTTTGTGATCACTCACCTCACTAAGTGGATGTGTAGATTGGATAAAGGAGTCCTCATTTGTTCAGGAATTTGGCTTATGGAAATTACCCCTTCTCAAACTTTAATTACTCTATGACTTAATAGCTTATTCATTCAATTTGGCTTATTAGGTTTCCCTTTTAGTGTTTCTCATGCAGAACTATGTTGTCCAACTAAGGCTTTGGGAAAAGCTTTGGGTTTCTTATCAGAAATATACTACCATATACTACTGTTGAGTTCTTTCATGCTCTCCTTCTGTACCACTTTCCAAACCCACCAGGAACTGAACATCTGTGGTACAAGGATCTACCCAGCAGGGCACAGGATGCTGGGATTTGGGACAACAGTGAGAATATGAGAGTTTGGAACAGTAGATGTGTTGTGATTCTGTTCTCACTCTGTATCTTCTACTTGTATCTCTTTTGTAGCATGCGATACCTGGAGTGTCCCCGTCAGTATCTACAAAATAAGTGAGAGAACTTTTTACCTTTTTTATAATTCCACCCAAATGAAAGTTATGGCAGGTTCCACATGGAAAAGAAGAGAACATAATTTGAGATAAGAGATAGATACCTTGTCCATCCTCCTGCACTGAGGCAGAATTGACTTGATTAATTTTAGAATACAGCTGTCAGATGTCTTTACTATGTTGCACTTGTGTCCTTAGTGACAGTTTTAAAACAAGTTTAGAAACTTGTTTTGCTGCTTGAAGCACTAATAAAGAGATTTCCACCCTCCCAATCCCCCACTCCTATGAAAATGTAGCCGACTAAAGCTTTGTATCACTGTTTCTGCTACTGGCAGCTCAGTAACAGAACTACCTAAATCTTGTCATGGAAACCCTTTTCTGTCTTTGTGAGTAATTATTTTCCATCTTTTGTCTCTCTTCTTCCATTCTCAGTTGAATCTTCTCATGTCCCCCCACTTGTCTTACTTTCTAGATCATTATATAGCATCTCAATTACCATTCAGTTACACATACACATATCTTAAGTTTATAACTCCAAGGGAGAGAATATGAAATATGGTTTTGCTTCTGTAGAAAAGGGTAAAAATATGCAAGTCTTTAAAATATGAAAGTAAATGTATTGTTTTTCCCCAAAAGCAGTTTTTTTCTTTGTAATAATATCTGATTCCACTTTGACTAGTTAATAACAGAGTGTTTTTTGATCTGTGTAAAACTAACTAGGACCACATGGCAGATGTAACTTTATTTACCATCTCTGTGCAATAATAATCAGGCATCAGCAGCTTTGAACTCTAATCATAGTTACATTTACTTGCCATTTGCCAACTACTGGGATATAAGTTAAAGAACATGATTTTAAATCTGCTAAAAGGGTCAAGAGTATTAAACAGAATGTGATAGTAAGAGCTAAGAAAAAAAAATCATAGCTGCTAAAAAGTATGTATTTTACTGTTCACTACTTTTCAACCCATTATACTTCCATATTTTTTCTTTCATACTATGATAGTAAGAGACTATACATAAATATTTTTCTTTTAAATTTTATAATCAATATTTAATCTTTTTTTTGTAGTCTTATTTTGGTAAGATAGAATTTGTGTTCTATTCAAAAGCAGTTCAAACAAGTTAGGTATCTCAGAACTGATGTGCAGTTACATAGATTGCACTTGAAGCAATGTCATGTAATCTTTGTTTGCAGATGGTGTGAGGAGGGGAAAACCAATCTCCAGTAACAATATAGTCCAAAATTTAGTCGTGCCCTAGTTGCTTTTTAGGATGGCCAGTTGCTGCTATTATAGAGAGTTTATACATAGGTTTGACAGTTGTCACAAATGAATGGCTTAGGTTGCCTAAAGGATCGCTGACAAAGGTATTAGCAAAAGTAGGTTTAACATAAATATGTGAAAGCACAACTTAATAAAGTATGATGGCAAAGTTGCCTCTATTACAACATGGATGGAGCACATAAAGAAAAATCAGGTTAGAATCAATTTAGAATGATTTACACAGAAAGCAGATGCAAAAGGGTAAAGGAGACCCTCCTGTTTAGTCACAAGGTTAAGAGTGGACCCTTTGCATGATGGGTCTTAGGTGAGGCTAAATCCACTCTTAGTCTCAGACTTGGCCAACATTTTATATCTAAAGGATTTAGCAGCACTTAATGATTAACTAATTTAACATTTACAAAGTGATTAAGCTGGATTTAGTAGAATTACAACAGTGACTTAATTATAGATGTGAGATGGCAACATTCACAGTGTACTTGCTGGAAAGGTTTAAATAATTCAGAGTCATGCAGACAGATATGAAGTTACTTATAAATAAATAAATGAATAAATAAATATATACAAACAAAGGTATATACCAGTTAAAAATTCCACTTGAGTGCAATGAAATATTTGCATTGAATGCCTTGTGTGTCTCCGTGGGCAAAGGTGGAGCCTCTAGGAGTGAGGGGGATTGGTCCAGGCCCCATCTCCAGTTCCTCCAATGATCACATGTGTGTGGGTTCTCAAGGATTGAAGGAGGGAATTGCTGCTTGCAGCCTGCTGAGGGCCAGGACACATCAAATGACCTCACCTAGGAGTGCTGTTTATAGGGTCATGAACTGATTTGCTTTAGTCATCAGCCAATTTCCATCCTGGCCACAATAAAAGTCAGTAATTATGGAATTTTTCAAAAGTCCAGTAACAATGGAACAATTCCACTCAGGCTGCAATTCAGGTAAGTATTTAGGCTCTAGGGGAGGAGGAATTATTTCTCTTTTCCTGCCTTGGTCAGGTGACTGGAGTCCTGATATGGATGGTGTCACCCCTACCTTTGCCACGCAGGAATTCCTTGTACGGTCAAGGGATGCTTCCCTGCCCAAATCACTACAAATCATTTGACAAAGGTCAAAGCCTAATGGGAATTCCTAAGGTGGAGTGGACCCAAGGAGCAAGTGGAGGGGAATTCCCCACCACAACTGGGAGGTTCAATTGAAAGAAATTTAGGAAATAATGGAATTTAATCCAAAGGGTTTTTCTGTGAAAACTTCTATCTTTTAAAAATACTGTCTGTAGTTCATGCATATGCAGAGACATCCCATAGTGCCTGAAGAGCTTCTCAGTTTCCCATAGTTCACGTAAAAATTTAGGTATCAGAACCCTCAATTTAGAAATTTGCATTGTATTCTTTAAAGTTTTTAGGAACTGACTTTGATCCAGGGAAGATCGTATGGGTACTCTTGCCAACACACAGACAGTGCTATTCAGATTTTAGGACTATTTATTTGCACATATGTTGAAGACAAAGCCATAGTATATTAGAAAAATAATCAAACTTTGCTTTTATTTGACAAAATGTTATCTAATTCTTTTTAATTGTCATAGAGGCATGTAAAAGATGGTTTTAATAAAATATCACAGTGGTCCAGGTTCAATTTTTTTCCCCAGGTTCTAAAAGAGATGAAAGGGTAATAAATGGATATGGGTATGAGACAACAGCAGCAGTTCAGGGCTAGACTTTTAATATTTGGGAAAACAGTTTCCCCACAAAGTAGAAGTTGTTCATTCAACTAGAGGCTGTCTAAAAGGAGTCTAACAAAAGTCAACATAGAACAGCAAAACTTGAAATAAGAGAATAATATGAACTAACACGATGGTGCAATATGTTACGTCTTCAAATTGTAAAACAAAAAGAAAATTTATTTACTGATGCCCAATGCCAGGCACCCGGAAAGCCACTCACTCACTCCCCTCTGCAGCTGGTCAGAGGAGAGAAAATTTAACAAAGGATTCATGGGTTAAGATAAGACCTGGGAGATCACTCTCCAAATACTAAAACAGGCTCAACTTAGAGCTGTAAAGTGAATTTATTACTAACAAAATCAAAGCAAGATAATGAGAAGCAAAGTAAGCTCTTAAAAACACCTTCCCCCCATACCTCTCTCCTTCCAGCTCTACCTCTTACCCCAGTGGTGCAAGGAGAACAGGGAATGGAGGTTTTGGTCAGTTCATCACCTGTGGCTGCCCCTGCTGCTCAGGAGAGGAGTCCTTCCCCTGCTGCACTGTGGGGTCCCTCACACAGGGGACAGATCTCCATGAACTTCTCTGGTGTCAGCCCATCCTACAGGCAGCAGCTCCCTGGGACTGCTGCAATGTGAGTCCCTCCCACGGGCACACAGTCCTCCCAAACTGGGTCACTCTTCCATGGGATGCAGCTCTCCAAGGACAGGCTGCTCCAGCCTGGAAGCAGGGTCACAGCCTCCTCTCAGCCATCACCTGCTCCAGCGTGGCCTCCTCCATGGGCTGCAGGTGGATCTCTGCATCCCTGTGGTTCTCCATGGGCTGCAGGGGCACAGCTGCCTCACCATGGTCTCACCATGGGCTGCAGGGGAATCTCAGCTCTGGTGCCTGGAGCACCTCCTGCCCCTCCTGCACTGACCTTGGTGTCTGCAGAGCGGTTCTTATCACATGTTATCACCCAGCTCTTTTCTAGTCACAATTAAAACTGCTTTTTTGTTTTGATTTCTTCTTAACTACATTATCACAGACGTGTTACCATCCTCTCTCCTTGGCCCAGCTTTGCCAGCAGCATGTCCATCTTTGGAGCCTCCAGAGATTGGCTCTGCAGGACGTGGAGGAAGCTTCCAGCAGCTTCCCACAGAAGCCACCTCTACCTAAATCAGGTCATGCAAAACCAATACAACTGATTATCTGCCACACACAGCACCAGCATTTTTCAGTTTTGAGTGAAATGTATTTTTTTTCTTAAATAAAGCACAGAGAGGAAAAAAATGTCAAAAGCATTTCTAATATTAACTTTTTTGTTTTGAGTATATGTGGTTATGAATATTCCTGTGGGATATATAGATGTTTTTTGTATTACATGGAACTAAGAAAATATAAAATAAATGCTTCTATTGATGATTAGTTTTCCTGATTTGATTCAATCTTACTAGGAAGGTATTTAAAGGGTTTTTTTCTGTGCTAAAGAAATTACATTTAACCTTGCTTATTATCAGGGTGAAGAAGTTTATTATGCAGTTCAATTGTATTAAAATGTTATTTCAGGTGCTAATTACATGGACTGTGGACAGTGAGCTGAAAAACCTCCTTTTAATTATAACCAGAAAAGCTATTAAGCAATTTTTCTATTTGAACTGGAGCTTTCGGTTTCTGGTGTTTAAAGCTCTTTATTATGGGTTCTTTGTATAGAAAAGTTTGTGCTATACCACTGAAACCCAGCAAGTGGTCTAAAATGTGATTTTATCTAGTGGTTGGGTGCTTTTTTTAAAAACCTAGTAATTTTCTAGCTATTTTAATGCTTTATTCTGATTTTTGTGTACTCGTTTTAAAAGAATGATAGCCCTTTCAAGGTCTTAAAAATGACTGAAATTCTAGTGTCTCATTAGATGAGATTTAATATAAAATTCAATTTGAGAAAGAAATGCTGGGAAGTCATGTTATACTCCCCTTTAAAGACAATTGATAATTACAACAGTGTAATAACATCTCAAAAAAGCTATATGTACTAGAAGGTGCTTTTTAAATTTACTCTTACAACAACAGTACATTTTGCAAGGGTCTGGGTCTTTATCTTCAAATCTTCAAATGCTGTAAGAGAGCCCGTCACACTTGATGAAAAATTAGTACAGTAAAAATATGTTACTCTTTGCCATGACATGACACCTTTTTAAGAATCTGTGTGTTACTAAGCCATCATAGAATATGCTTTATTTAGTTCTCAAAACTTCAAAGTACTGAAAGCAACATGATTTTATGCAAGCCCAGAGCTAGAAATGCCATGCACTAAACAAATGCAGGGGTGATGGTATGCATCTTATCCTCCATTAACACAGATCTGGAGAAGAAAGCTTATGAGCCTCTTTTGTTACAAATGAATCTCCTGCATCAGGTTCTGTCCTATTTTTTTTCAGAAAGCCTAAGGAAAGTTGCACATTGGCAATAATTCTGTTTTGCTTAGCATATTACAGCTTTGTTGTCCCATGAAGTCAGTGATGCTTTAGGCAGAAGTATATTTCCACCCACATGGAGTTTGCAGGAGTGTCAATGTGAGCACTGCAGTACCTCAGTATTACTTCCATAAATATATTGTCTCCTAGAGAAGGTAGCACTCAGGAGGCTTACAGAAGATGAGACAAAAGATTTTATGGCAACTTTGAAAATGTTTACAAAAATGAAAGAAAGAGAAGGAGAGAACGAAATGGAAAATAAAGTTAGTTTTAGGAAAGAAAACCACATTGAAGCCATACCGCTCTCTCATTTTATTAACATGAATATCAGCTCTAGATCATATTAGACAGAAAGACAGCAATACTTTTGGAGGACTGATTACCCAAAGTCAAGACTTTGATTTTTTTTTTTTATTATTATAGGACCAGTGCTCCCTTGCAATGACAAGTTAAAAAAAAAAAAATAACCCAACCCCTAAAGTCCAGTCTGGAAAAGTCTGGGCTTTATTTTTTTTTTTTTACCTAATTTTATATTTGGTCAAATTGTGAATTGCAAAATTCTCAAGTGTTTTTCATTTCAGGGGAAACAAAAAAAGAGAGATTTTATGAAATAATATTCAGCATTGAAAAACATTTTTTGAGGTATTATTGTAGAACAAGCCTCACAAACCAGTTCTAAATATCTTTAAAAATTTCTGTGTTTGAAAATGAGTGTAATCAATCTCAGAAAAGGGAGAAGTTTCTGTCTAAAGCTTGAGATAGTACAAATAGTTTGAAGAAACACTGTTTGTTCATTTAGCTTTTTTATAGGGCACAATAGGGATAGACAAAAAGCTGTAAAGTTTTTGTATATTTACAATAAAGTTTGCCACTGAATCAGGAAAAAAAAATGTTATGGGTAGGATTTGATTCCCAATGTGAATTTTTCTCTTTAGGAGAGAAATTGCCTGTATATTCCATCTACTTTCTTTTGAATTCCCCAATAGGATCAGATAAATTCTTATTATACCACTTGTAGCCCCAAATCTGATTCAAATTTTTTTCTCTCTACAAGTGACCCTTCACTGCTGTAGCCAAGAAGCAACTGTGATCTGGTCATATTTCTTTCTCCAAGATGCTGCTCCTCATGTGGTTATTCTAGCCTTAATTGTATGCAATGCATGGCAAAGATTTATGAGGGGGAGTCACATTTTGTTTCTCCTAAAAGTATTCTTGCATCCTGTCTCTAGAACTGTGACTTTGCTTCCAATCAAAGACTTGATAGTGTCTTCCTATCTCTCTGTGAAACAGGACCTGCAGTGCCTCATGCAATAATTTATTTTCTTTCCTATTGAAAGGCAGTGGTTGGACATGCTTCTTGATACTTTCTGTGAACAGAAGACTAACTGTATGTTCTCAGTTCCTAAATTCCATTCCTCCTACTTCATTGTAGTGCATATTTTCCATTTCTCAATTTTTCTGAGCTTATTCATATTCACCTACTCTTGTTGGGATCCAAATGGACTGTGAAATTTCTACAACAAAGATACAATTTGATTGGTCCTTTTTCAATTCTAAATTAAGGAATTATAGCTATTCTTCACTCCTAGGACGTCTGTACTGTGCACATTCTTTGCTTACTACACAGTGTTCCACCTGTATAGGCATTCTTATGTGCATGGCTTAGCTATTTACCAGTTCCCTAGGAAGAAAATATGGGAAAAAAATCTGATATAATTTATTTCACAGATGAAACGTTCAGCCCTCATTCTACACAAATAAAAATACGCAACTTCATTAAATAGCCCTTCTTAATAGTGTTGATTTTTCACAGTTCTTCAACAAAGGGTGCAGAAAAACAGATATTAATAGTGGCAGCAACAGAGAGGGATGTCATATTTCAAGGTATGTTTATTTACATAATGTTAAAGAATTTCAATAAGTCTATATGTATGCAGACTTTATAGACTTTTGATGAACTGTAAGCTTATATTTTACAATGATACTTTTGGGTTTACAACCTTATGACTTATAACAGAAGTTTCAAGATATCCAAAATATTGATGCTATTTTTGAAAAGAAAAAAAGTACTGCTTTTCCCTGTGAATGCAGCCTATTGCATAGTTTGAAAACTTCCAGTACTGGGATCAAATTATTAAATGGAATATTAGCCAAGAACAGAATGCTGCTGGTAATGCTAGCAAGGCAGACTTTAAAATGTAACCTCCCAGTTCTTCTCAGTGGCAAGGTTTGTGATTTTTTAAGGCATGACTGGTCTTTTAAATGCTTTGTATTCATTTTTGAAGTCTGGAAATACTGGATTCCCTCACAAAATTTCCCCAAAAAATTTCAAAACCAAACAAAATCCAAACCAAGAGTCCAAAGTAAAAATTTTTGTACAGAAACATTAAACTCTAAAACAGGAGAAATTCTGAACATTCATTTTGGAGTCTTCTTCCTACTCAGTGGGACTGAAGTGAAATCACAGTTTAAATTTTAATTTTTGTCTTCTGAATAATTTTCAACAAATTCCATCCACCTCCAGAAGCAATGAAGATTTATGTCAGCGTTATATAGGTTTGATGTTTGATGAACTTTAAATCTCAGATACACACGCCTTAATAGATTTAACACTTATAAACCTTTTAGAATGTCACAAAATGGTATCATGATTATACAATTATATCTTCAAAGTTTGAGGATTTCTTCCTTAAAAAATAACCCTCTGAGGCAGGATCTATGATTTTTAAAATTTTATTCAAATAATTTTCATATTAACTGGATTTTGAACTCATAAAACAACTAATATACTTCTGACTATTGTAAACTTTTGACATATTTGCAAACTACTGCATATTTACATATGCAGTCGCATCCAAATCTTAATTTGCTACCATTAAGTATGATTTTGCTTATGTTTTAATATAAAATGTACATGTAAATCGAGACACATATCAGAAGTCTTTATAAGATACATATGAAATCCACATGACTTTTTTTTTAACATAATATGATATTGTGGATGTTGCAAAATGAAATTAACACTGTGTGATAAGGCATAATTGCAAAAACTCCACAGACTCATAAATAAGTAAATTGTAAACAGGCATTCTGTTACCTGATTAAGTCTTGATAATGTTGTGAGTGACTGAAATCCATTTCTGTGCCTTTTAGAAAGTGTTTATTGCATTGGATAACCCTGGATAACCCTGCCTATTTTATCTGTCATTTTTGGTCTACTTTCATTTGTCTGAACTTTTTGAATTTGCTAATTGTTGTATTTTTCAGGCTGTTTGTTTTACTGTACTTCATCTGGGTTCATGTCAGTGTTTATGCTGTACTAGCACAACATGCAGCACTTTTGAGTGTTCTGCTCTTCTTGACTAGTAACTCTAACAATTGTGACCTAACAAACACATTTACAGAGACAGTAAAATGTTCAGCCACTAAACGTTCATCATTACTGATGACAGATGGAATCTTTGTGCACTTGTGGTATTTTTTAATGTGTCTATGAATTTTTTTCCTTTAGCCTCTTCTGTTAAGGGCGAAGTTGTTTCATAAACTATAAATACATGGCATATCAGATACTGTAAAATGAATCTCAATATGTGATTTATATTAATAAATTAGAAGGGTTTTTTTCCATGTCAAACACAACAGATAGTTTTTTTAAGAGATATCAACTTCAATATTAAAACTTAGTAAATTAAAACCAACACATAAGAGCACAGTTTGGGCTTTTACTTTGGCTATTATTCTGTCTATACCAAAGTATATCAACATTTCCTTGAATTTTAGACATTTTATATGCTTTGTGCAGTTTAGCTATGATTTGAAATCTCTCAAATTTCAATTGAACAGCTGTACCTGTATTGCTGTGATGAAGACCACTTCCAGTCGGTTTGGTTTCCATAATTTGTTTTCTAGACAACTATCTGTGATCTTTCCATGTGGTACCTCTGAGGAGAGCATGGTTTATAAACATCAAAATATAATACTGAATCTCGTAATGGTTTGCAACTATGCATTGAGGCAGAGCACAGCTTTGTTTGATGTGTAATTCTGAATGTCATATGCCTGCTGAATTCACAGCATATAGATAACTCTATGCCATGAAATATAGTATCAGAGAGAAAAGGACAACAACTTGGTATTTCATCAGATCAACTTTATTGCCTTGTCACCTTCTTTATACTGACAAGGCAGGAACAATCTCTGGAATAAAGCAACATCTTTCTTAAGGTGAGATGTACGACAGCTCTTTTTTAATTAACTTCTTAAAATAACTAAATATTGTTTAGTTATTCCAGTATTGTTTCTTACAATTCTGGAAAAAGTTAACCTTTCAAAGCCTTTATTATATTTTTGACAAACATCAGCAATTACCCTTAGACATTCTATATTGTTCATACATGTTACTGAGAATGGCAAAAAAGATTGGTATTGTGGCAATATTAATCAAAATCATTACTGGGAAACATTTAAATACAAAAATAGAAAAAGAATTGTGATATAAAACTTCAGAATGGCATTCAGCATGAGTGTATCACAATAATAAGACTATTTTCAAAAAGAAACTGAGGATTAGTTAGTGTATTCAGATTTTAAGCAATGAACCATATGAAGCATATTAAGTTGTTTATGATTTAGATGAGAGCTCAGAAGCATTCATAAATGGATTCCAACAGTCATCTATGAATAATCTCCGCTGGTGTTGTGGTGGAATGAATCAAAGTAATTGGCATGACAAGTTCTCCCTATTTTCATAACTTCATTGTCATTTATTCCTCCCCACCCCAGTCTTGCTTTATCCTGAATATTTGTGGCAAAACTGAAACATGACATTCAATGTCAGCTGTTCCTAATGACTTGAAAAGTTTTCTTGGAGAACCTCCATAAGGAAAGGACTTTTTTCTTAAATGCATTTTTCTTAATGACATCGTCACTAAGAGCGACATTTGAGAGTGCAGAGGGGTATTCTTCTCAGGTGACACAAGAGAACATTTTTATTTTTTCCGTGTAGATGAATTCATAAGACATTGATCTGATAATGAACAAGATGTCCCTTACCTCGTTTTCACCACTTAGCCAAAGTTGAAGGAGCTGGCGTTCTCAGTCCAATATTTACACAAAGCTTCACTACAAGTTACATAACAGGGATTCATCTTCATGACTTTTCAGTTGCTCATTCTTCCTGTCTGAGACAAAATTAAAGGATTCCCTTGACTATAAACCAGATATATATTTCCAGTTCTCTCAAATAAAGCAATTAGAACTACTATAGATCAACCTGTCAGTTACATCCCATATAATATATTTCAAAGTTCACACTTTGCTCATATTTCACTTCATTTTTTGATAGATTTCCCATCTACTGGGTATTGGTTTTGAATAGCATATTTGATAATTCATGCTACACTGAACAGACAATGATGTGATGCTTGTCAGAGGGACTTTTTACAAGGGCACGTAGTTACAGAACAAGGGAAAATGCATTCAAACTGAATGAGACGAGGTTTAGATTATATATTAGGGGGGAAATGCTTTGTTGTAAGGGTGGTGAGGGACTGAAACAGGTTGTTCAGAGAATCTGTGGATGTCCAATCATTGAAGGTGTTCAAGGCCAGGTTGGATGGGGCTCTGAGCAACCTGGTCTAATGAAAGGTGTCCCTGTCCACATCAGGGGGCTTGCAACTTGGGTTGATTTTTATGGTCCCTGACAATCCAGACCATCCTGTGATTCTGTGATCTTACTCAGACTGTAGTAGAAGAGAAAGAATCTAGGGGAAAAAATAGTTTAAAGCAGACAGGGGGACTTATTTCTTTTTCTTCTGCTTCTCTTCTAATGAAGTTAATATGAAATATATTTTAATTAATTTTGTTTGTAATAACATTTTCTCACATGCAAATAGTTTGGATAGAAAAAAACTTTTACCCATGTAGGATCAAAAACCAATTTAATTTCAAGAATTACCCATGATAAATGACAACATGAAATCTATTAGAGTTTCAGACCATAAACATTTCATGGGAATGGTCAAGGTTGGAAGGTACCTCAGATGGTCATCCTGTCCAACCTCCTGCTCAAGGTAGCTCTCCAGGACCACGTTCAGTCACTTTTTTAGTATCTCCAATGATGAAAACGCCACAATCTTTTTGGGCAAAAAAAAGAATGTTTTCCTTTTCATGTACACTGAACACTCTATGTTCCTACTTAAGAGGAATGCATACTTTTTTTCCTCCAAAACACTGATTTCCCCTATAAGAAAACCGAATAGCTCCTCTTGGAAAAAGATATTACTAACAGGCAGTTATTTCCTGGATGTACCCTGATAAACAACCTTTCTAATCTATGTGTATAGAATTGTCTTATTTTACTTTTTAGCCATGTATGGAACCAAACTGAGAGATGTTCTGTTAATGGAAAGGCAAGTTGGTGTGCAGCTTTTCCAGAGAGAGAACTTTGGGTTTATTTGTCCCTCCCGGACTGTCCAGTAAAAGCAACTGGAATAATGAAATCATTGATGAATGAAATAAGCATATTTGCATATGACATCAGCTATTTGTGCTAGATGAAAGTCTTGTTAAAATATTTTTCCCAAATTACTTTAATTCATGCAGGGAAAAAGGCAAAATGTATAAAATTTAAGTTACTAGAAAACAGTGCACTGTTGTAAAATTGTGAAAGAACAGGAACAGGAAAGGGAACGGGAACAGGAACAGGAACAGGAACATGAATGGAAACCTGAAAAGTGTAGAAATAAGGCAGCAAAGATTCTCTGGGTATGAAACTATTTTCTTCAGTAAGTCAATCAACACAAAACATGCATTCTGTCCAATTGTTTTGAGTTTAATTTAATATTGCCAGATGAAAACCCAAGAAATTTTATTATCCAGGGAGTATAAAATAAATTAACAGAAATGCACTGTCATGTCTGACTTTTTAATTAAGACAATTCTTTTAAAAGGTCCCCACTGTGTTTTCAATTATGTTTAACAAGAGAGGTTTGGGTTTTTTTCAGAATTGCATTATTAAACACATTATGAATTACAGTAATAACATTAAAATATTTAAAAGACTGTAGGAAATGTCCCAAATGGTTAGAAAAGTCATCATTATTTTACAATGATGTGGAGTTAGAAGACAGTTTTATAGAAAACTGGAAGTATATTATCAAAAGCTGTGAGAAACAAACAAAAAATAAAATAAATACCAACATTTTTAGAGAATAAAGCAAGAGTTCTGCAATGAGTTGAACAGATGCTTGAGCAGATATGTGATGCTATGAAGGAATTGGGGCAACTCAAATGCTGAAAATGGAGCTCAGATACGATTGTTTGCAATGCTAAGGCCTGTGTTTTTTTCTTCTCAGCTTTATCACAGTACTTTAATAATGCTGAAATAAATATTGTCTATCCAGGTAATTTTCAATACAAATCTAGCCATGTTAATAATGGGCTGTGACAAATTCAGATAAATGTGGTACTTAAGGACACATGCCACGGTGGTTGACAGTAGTTAAATATGGAACAAAATATGTAAAAGAAAAATAAAAGAAACAAATTTTGGGGCAAATCCCAAAGAAGCAATATAAATACTTTCTTAGTAGGACATAGGTAAAAAATGCATATTGTCTGGGAAAACTTTAGGCAATAACATTGCATGTCATTCCAGGAGCATTCCAAGCTTGCATTAAAACTATGACATGTAAGAGAGAGCTTTGTTCTAGATTGAAAATAGCTCAGTTTAGAAAGCTTTATTCAAACAAAAATTCCCTGGGATTTTTGTAAGAGTTTGCCTAAGAAAACTGTATGAAGTAGGAGAAAGTAAACAGGATAAAAGAAAATCCTTTCTACATGCTTCCTGACCATGTCTCATCTGAAATGAGTCACAGAGCTGAATGCTACAGAGCATTCTTTTAAGCAGCCCCTTTGAGCTGGTATAACCAGGATAAATGGGTAGGCAGAAATGGTATCATGAGATATGCAGGGACCAGTAAAGACTGTCATGAGAAGCAGCAGAGTGGTGCTGAAGATGCAGCAGCTCTGAGTTTTCCAGTCCCCAAAGCAAACTCTAAATGCAGCCTGCTGTGGGACTACAGAGAACATGTTAAGGACACTCCCACAAACCCCCAAGACTTCTCTCGTTTGCATCAGGGGATTTGTTGCTCTTAAGCATTTTTTGTTTCATTTCATGTATTTCTGTGTTATTCCATTAGGCTAGAAGAGAAAAGATTGCAGCCACACATAACTCCAGGGAGTTTCCTAGCTGTCAGCACAGAATTTCACGGCAACAGTGGAGGCTCAGTAGTTTTGAGTTGAAGAGGGAGGGAGGAAGTCTACAGGCAGGTCTTTTGGGACCACAGTTGTAGGGAGGCTCTGGATGTCAGAGAGACCTTCTCAATCCCCATTCAGACTTTCGGCTTTAATATCTTCAAACCTTTTTGTTCCTCAGCAAGCCAGTTTCTGTCCTCTAGTAAGTGCAAATGATGGTGTCCATTATAAGCTCTGCTCAGAATGACCAAGAGGAAGAGAAAATCTGCTTGCTACATTCCATATCTGTTTATACATTTTCAAAATTCTGGATGGTGCCTTTCCTAGGTCCTCTGCTACTTCCATCACCATTCACAGCTACAAGGTACCTTGCAGCTCAATACCTTAACCATATTTAATACACCACTTTGAACTATCAGACATGAAACCTCTAATCTTTCCCTGTTTCCCACTTTTTAATTCACTCCACAGCAAAATTTACCATTCCTTACTCTCTGGGGTTTGACCCTCCATTTATTTGAGTGAAAAATGAAGCAAAGAATTATTTCAGGCTGTCAGCTACAGTATCTGTCACTAGCTTCCCACTCATCTCTTAATGGCTCAAGTAATTCCTGACAGAGTTCTTGGATTTTTATATATTTAAGTAGCCTGTCATGATTTATATTTAATTCCCTTCCAGTACAGTTTATTCTTTTAATTCTCAGTTTTGTCATTCTGCATTTCTCTTGCATATCTGACCACAAAGAAAGAATCATGGACATAACGGAGATCTCAAACTTAAAAAATGAGGAAAAAAAAAAAAAAAAGAGAAGAAGACAGATGTGGTGAAGTAAGCAGTCAGGGTGATCAGAATCAGTTTTTTATCCAGGTCCTTAGGCAGTCCATTGACAGTAATGAATGGAGAACCGTTTCAGATAAAATCGTCTCAAAACCCTCATATATTTCATCCTATTTTTGATTAATCTATGAAGACACTTCCACAGATTTCACAATATCGTGCAAAATCCCTTCTGAGCTTGATTTCGGTTCAGAAACTTTCAGCTGTGTTTTTTATTTGGTTTGCTGTAAAGTATTCTATAGACCCCCTAAGTCTCTAAGAATAGTACTCTTCATAGTAAGGACTGACTTCATGTCAATGCTGCAGTGCTCCACAGTCAGCGAGCACTTGCTCAACAAGGAATACTCCTCCAAGCATTTTTCACATTACATCCCAAAGAATAGTCAGTCTCCTTGTATGAGTTTTACCTCCCCAGGCTGTCCCCGCCTAAACCTGGAAATTAACAGTTTTCTTTCTGTTGCTCAGTTATACAGTTTAGCGGGAGGAAAAGATACAATAATCTTAAAAAAAAAAGACACAAAATATTGTGCATTAAAACAGAATCTGTGTAGATTTAGTGTGATTCAGTCTTCCAGTTTCTATGCATACTTGGAATGTTTATTTGTTTGGATAGAATTATTAAATAAAATACTGAGGCCACAATAGTTTTTAGATTCCTCTTTATTTTTCTCAATTATTATCATGTACTTCATGTAACTTTTTGACAGATCTACTCTTCACTTTTTATAAACTGATACATATATTGAATTATAAAGATATAGAAAATTATATATAATCATATGATCCTAGAATGGCCTGGATTGGAAGAAAAAAAGATTACCTGGTTCCAAGCACCCTGTTGTGGTCAGGGACATCTTTCACCAGACCAGGTTGCTCAAGTCCCCATTGAACCTGGTCTTGAACACTTGCAGGGATGGGGCATGCACAGCTTCTCTGGGCAACCTGTTCCTGTGCCTCGCCACTCTCACAGTCAAGAATTTCTTGATAATATTTGACCCAAACCAACTCTCATTTTGAAGCCATTCCTGTCACTATATGCCCCTGTAAAAAGTATTTCTCCATCTTTGTTGTAGGATCCCTTCAGGTACTGAAAGGTTTCAATTAAGTCACCACCCCAACTTATGAAAGACACAAAACTGTTGGATCTGGTCCAGAGAGGGTCATCAACATGATCAGAGGACTGGAACATCTCTCTTGTGAGAACAGGTTGGGAGAATTGGGAATTGTTCAGCCTGGAAAAGAGCCAGCTCCAGGGAGACATTTTTTTTGCCCTTTTGGTACTTAAAGGGGCCTGCTAGAAAGCTGAAAAGAAATTTTTGCAACATCATGTAGTGATATTACAAGGGGGGATGGTTTTAACTAGAAGAGTGTGGATTCAGCCTAAATATAAAGAAGAGTGAGGGTGACGAAACTCTGCAACAGATTGTCCAGAGAGGTCATAGATTGAATCCCTGCCCTGGAAACATTCAAGTTCAGATTGGACAGGGCTTTGAGAAAGCTGGTCTAGATGAAGATGCTCCTGTTTATTGCTGTGGGGTTGAACTAGATGTTTTTCTAATTTTTCTTTCAAGCCAAACTGTTTTATGATTCTGTTTTTATATAAATTCTCTGAAAACCCTCACTGGTGCCAGACCACAGACTACATCATAGACCATGTTGAGATCTGGCACTCACTGCAAAAAAGCTTCATAGCTGCAAATGAATGTTTTAGAGGTTTTTATATATATATATATAAATACAAAAGATTTTTTGGCTGAAAGCTGAAATATAATACTAGAGATAGTAATCTATTTATTGAAAACTGATTTTGGAAACCAGAGAAGATTATGGCAGTTGAAAATCCTGTAAAATTTTAACACTTACTGCACTGTATTACTACATGGTCTTTTGCTGTTTGCATTAGTTCCACTCCTATCATCATCTGGGCAAAGGAAAAATACACATGCACTTTTTTTTAAATTGATCAGTATGTAAATTGTGTATTACCTAGCTCTTGTGGCCATTCAAAGACTGGCAGAAACTGTTCAGTTTAAATCAGAGTTAGAGTAATTTCGTGGTATCTCTGCAGACAGAGAATAGAAATAGAAGATAATTATGTCTGGCAGGTTTCTTTAAAGGTATTGAAGCATCTAAGCTCGGTGGTAAGTTACTTGCCTCAGTTCTCCACAGGTCCAAGGAAGGGGAAGAGGTGAGTTCCCTCTAGCAATACTGGGAATATTAGGCAATTACATTCCCAATTCAGATGGGCTAAATTAAGAGACAAAGCTAGAAATATATCAGTTTTACACATAGTCTCCTGGAGCAGTTTTCTTTCACATCTAGTGTAACTTAGCCACCTTAGGTCAATCAATGCTTTACAAAGCAATTTGGATACCAGATACATCACGTGAATAATCTGCTTCTGTCAGCACTGATGTTGCACATTTTGACAAGATCTCTTGCCCTGAAACACTATTTCAAGATAACTCATTTTTTGTTTCTTTGAGTGTGTGTCCAACAGTAGATTCTTCTCTGGCTTTTGGACTAATACTCTTTTCATTAGCTGCGTGGTATGATACCACCTTTGGATTTCAGATCATTAGGAATTTATCTCCCCCATGCTGCATACCTTTTGTTTGAGTTTTCATCTTATCTGTTCAAATTGTTTAATGAGTTTCCTCTTTAATTAAAAAAATACATGTAGTGATCAACATCATGTAAAAATCTTGCCTTAGCTTCTATTTTAAATAGTTTCTTTAGCTGAAAGCACACTAATAGGATGAAACCACCTGAGAAATAATTTTTTGTTTGTTTTTAGGAGCTCTCAACAGCGACAAAAAACCACTTGTCTGTAGAAATTTGGGTTTATTTTTAACTTTTATGTAAAAAATTATTTTGATCATAACACCTATCAAATTAGTGTTTAACTTCCATCACAGAAATATGACTTTATTTCATGTAATGAGAAATCTCCTACAGAGAGGAATTTGTAAATGAAGAGTGGCATTCATTGCAAGAAATCTACAGATACAAATAGAATAAATCTGTGTTGCTACTCCATAAATATGCTCTTTTTCTCTTCAGCGGAAATATTGTATTGGAGACAACCATGTAATATGATGAAATAATGAGGAGAAATTAAACATTTTTTTTCATTTAAGGTGATTAAGTTTTATAAGGGCATGTACTCTTCCTTGCTGACAATTAAAGGATATTATGAAGTTCTATAAATAGAAATCAACTCAAAGACTGATATATTTTGGAAGACTGTTTTATTTTGAAGCTGGTTTTTATTTTCAATGTAGTTTAGAGAAAGAAAGAAGAGTCCATCTTGCTAAACCTTGGTTTCTAACTGATGTGCAATATGGAGGGCAGCTCTGCCAGTATATCATGAAGAAAATATAAATTGAAATAGTCATCTCAGCTTTAATTCAATTGACACTCAACACCATCCATACTGATCTTTCTAAAACTATATAATTCATATCACTGTTTCCTACAAGGTTTCAAAGGGTTGATGTTAATAAGAATAAAGAATGAAGAGTAAGAAATATAAGAAATATGTTCTTCTTTATACCAATTTATTACAAAAAGAAAGGAAACTGCCAGAGAAAATGTAAGCACTTAAAGGAATCACTCTGGTCTTTGTTTGCAGTCAGAATAAAGAAATACGTGCGTGGAAGTTTTGTCTCCTACTAGGATAGATATCTTATGCATTTCCAAATATTAAATACATTTTAGATAATTAAAGTTAATGGATCTTAATGAAATTCATTGTTTGAATAATAATATTTTAATTAAATTTCGGTTTTTGTGAGCACCATATAGACTAATTGAATGCACTCTAAAAATAGTCTTCTCTGATCTGGTAACTAAAAGAAACACAATTGTTTACAAGAGTGTCTTCTATTTGTTTGTAATTTTTTATTTATCACCAACTTCAATTGTAGACGTTGATCAGCAGTTTTAAAACTTTAGATTTATTGAAATAACATGACATCTTTTAAATAATGTGAGAGAAATATATACATATGTATTAATTCTGAGTTATCTATTGACAGTATTTTAGATAACCTCTCTTCATGTAATCTGTGAGTAGTATTTACCAGATTTTAATGCTGTGGATTTCCCATCTCCAAGTGCTGATAATGTGAGCTGTTTTGTATAGTGAAGAAAAAAATCTTAGAAGTTAAGTTGGTGCCTACTGAAGTTCTTTGGTAGCACCTAGGATCAAATTTCAGCCATGCTGGAAGACTTGAACAGCCAGGAGTTACAAACTTGGGAGTTGCTTGTTAGGCTTCTTCCCATTCTTTAACATTCATTGCTCAAGGACAGGACAGAAGGTTATGTCCCTATCCTCTGTCACAAGCAATGACTCCACTTGGTCCCTGGAAAGTCCAGACATGCTACTGCCAAAAGTAAAAAATCAATTTTCAGATCTGCGAACCAGGCACTGAATAAAATCCATTATATTGTACCCTCTTTTCAAGAAAACTATATTATATTAATGAAAAGACTAATGAGAACTGGTTAAGTCTATTTTTTGTATCCCCATCAAATAATTGTACCAGATCAGTGATTTTTATTTAATTTTTGATACCTTTGTTGTTTTCTTTCTAAGATGAAGAATCCTTCCTTAAAGTATTGTTCAGAAAACTCTGGGGTTCATCTTATGTTTGCTACTAATAAGTGAAAAAAATAAACTAGAAAACAAATATTGCAAATATGAAAATAGGGAATAATATTTTACAACGAAGAAAAAGAATATGAAATGTGTGAGAGTTTGACCAGTTAAACTGAATTTTTTAATTGCAATCTATTGAAATAAAAATTTAATCAGTTCTGGAAAAACTAACAGCAATTTTCAAAGGACTAATATAGGATAAAAAATAAAGAAAATGAAGGGAATATTAGATATAGAGGGAAACTGGTGATGTCACCTCAAAACAAGAGGCCAGTGGCAGCAGACAAACCAATATATACCTGCCAGCAGAAAGTAAAAAATAAACACTATGAAAACAGAGAGAAGACTGAAGGTCAGATATTTTTATTGATTAGTGGTCAGAAATACCCATTTACGTCAATGCAGATTTCTGCTTGGAACACTGAATAGCTAAAGAACAATTCTCACTGAGGGACTTGCTCTGTGAAGTTACAGATTGTTGACGTATGAGATCACCAATCATTCCTATACTCTGGCACACAGGGCTGATGAAAGATACAATCAAGGTCATCCTTACAACTCTGAGAACAGCATTTTTCAGCTCTCCAACCTCCAAATGTGCTGCAAGGTCCTGCAGGTTTTTAAAGAGAACTACAAAATCCTTCCTGCAGCTTTTTAAATGAGAAGACTTAGCACCTCCCTTATTTTGGAAATGGGACCTTATTTGGAAATGATATTTTGACAGCTGTTTGCCTGGTTGCAGGAGATATCTGCCCTGATGTAAATATAGTTATTATGTCCTCCATTTGTAAGCCTCTGAACAACCTCTGTTTACATAAGCATAGTAGCTATAAGTTTAATGTCAGCTGAAAGTCAAATTCTCTAATAATTTTTCCACTAATATGTACACAATTGTAAGCAAATGCCTGAGGAAGGAATAACATTATATGGTAAAAATGGTTGATTAGGAGGAGACAGAGAATGGATATGGTAAGAGTGTGGACAGATGGAAGTGGTGAGAGCAGAATCACAGAAGAGGCTGGCGTGACAATGAGTAGATTTTTGAATGTTCTGATAAGTATTTATCTTGAGCATTTATTCAAATGCCCTGCATACTCTTGTAAAGCTTCATTAAGAAGTCAAAACATGCTTGTAATATAATCTTTTTCACTTACAGTGCGTATGAAGAGATTCCATTATGTGACATACTTTCTCATTTTTACTAAATCATTTATTTTTGTGTTCTACTGCTGTGATAAATGACTTCTGCAACAAAGTTATGACTAGTATTTCAAAATTATTTTCCATTATATAGAGTAGTTATTTTCCATCTAATTTAGGCGTTCTGCTGAATTCAGAGTATAAACACAATGGAAAGATGCAAATAATAATGCAAGTAAATATGTTTGGGTTTACTAATATGGAAGGCTTTATTTTATCTGCAGTGAAGTATATTCTGGTAACTTGGAAAACAGTTCAATTCCATGATTAGTGGAAATCAAATATTTCTACTACATACTCCTTTGAAGAAATGAGTAGAGAATACAACAGAGAATGAAATCTTGGAAGAGAAGGAAGAGTAGGAGAAAGAGTCTGTGAGAAGTATAAATTTCAGTGCACTACTGCTTCAGGGGAGCTGATTAAACAAGTAAGGTGAAGGATTTGACATGAAACAAGTAATTGGGTAAAGCAAAAAAAGTAAACGGAAGTAGAATATAAAGTAAAAAAAAATCCCTCCTGTTTAGGGTGGGAAAAAAAAGAAAGGAAAAAAGATAGTAAAGGTAGAGTAAAAATTCACGGTCTTATCTTCTGGTAAGTAGAAAATCCCATTTATATTAATGAGGACTTCTGCTTAAAAATTGATGGCATTGTCTTGCCCACAGTAAAAATTGTTAAAGTACCATCAATAGGAAAGAAGAAAAAGAGATTAGGTCATCACTCAGGAGGTTGCTCGAGATCTGCCTCAACCTTTTTCAATGGCAGGTGGCAGAATCCCCTCACCCTCTACCATTCAGAGCTGGAGTTATTGCAAACCTCTACAGATGCCTTTCACATTCAGAATTTATGCTTTTGACAACCTGCATCACTTACTTTTGCAGACATATGATCTATGAGTTCTTTTCTTTCCATCCGTCACTTTTGCAAAATCCCAGAATCATAGAATAATTCAGACTTGATAGGACCCCAGGAAATCATTAAATTCAACCTGTTCTTCACTTTGTTATTTTTTATATTTAAATATAGGATACAATTTAAAAATACTATGAAAGTCACTCAAAAATAGCCAATGCTCAGATAAGTCAAATTCCCTGAGCACCACTAAAAGTATATATAAAGGCATCAAAGAAAATTCTACCCTAATATGCATAGTACATGGCTTGAGACTGATTCTAGTACTTGGATGACTATACTAAAATTTGGGTTGATTCTGGATAGTCCAAAAATGTAAATTTTTATCTAATTACATAAATAGCCAGAAACTCTAACTTATCTGAAGTAGATATACAGGAAGCAAAAAGCCTAATAGGTTTTTTTCTATCTACATGGTATATTTCTGTCTATAGGGTATAATCCTACTTCTTACATATCTCCTATTGCAACAGAGGGATGGAAAACGAGTTTAAAACACTTCATCTCCTTCATGGGCTCTCAGGAGTTGCAGCTTCCTTCAGGGCACATTCACCTGCCCCTGTGAGTGATCTGGCACGGGCTGTGGGTGGATCTCTGCATCCCCCATGGATCCCCATGGGCTGTGGGTGGATCTCTGCATCCCCCGTGGATCCCCGTGGGCTGCAGGGGCACAGCTGCCTCACCATGGTGTCACCACAGCCTGCAGAGGAATCTCAGCTCTGGTGCCTGGAGCACCTCCTGCCCCTCCTGCACTGACCTTGGTGTCTCCATGCTGTTCCTCTCAGCTTTCTCACACTTCTTTCTCCAAGGTGCTGTGTAAAATTTTGAAAATATCTTTTGTCAGAGATGACACCAGAATTTGTGATGGGCTCAGCTTTCTTTAGTGGTGGGTCCTTTTGGAGCCCTCTGGAATGACTGTGCCTGGCATGGGGCAGCCCAAAATCTTTTCTCACAGGGGCCACCTCTGCAGCATCCTACTGCAGCCAACATTTTGCTATGCAAACCCTAGTGCAAATGGACAAGAACCTGTAAAGTAGATAATAGCATTTTTTAAAAAATGGTGCCTCAAGATTTCCCTGGAATTCAACTTAGAAATCAAACAAAGTGACACATTTAATCACCAACTGATGTTTACTAACAGATTTAGTTATAAGGTATATTGTTTAATGCTATCTTATTTTAATAAGCCTAAAATAAATGAAAAATAAATCTTTCTGGAGTTTCATTTCCTTTACTGCATGTCTTTACTTCCTGACACCTATGACACTGAAGTTGCTATTTCAATAATTGAAAAATTACAGATTTTCTGACTTGTGCTTTAATTTCCTCATTAGACAGCCAGGTGTCTCATAATTTATGTGGAACTGATTGTGCTAGAAACTTTCCTTGGAGATTTTGCAACTGTATGGAAAAAATTTGATTTAGATGCAAATCTGAGCTTATTAGAGTTACAATCTACTAGAAATATGCAAGACTGATTAAAAACTCCTTGAGTGGCCTTCATCAACTTAAAACTATTAAAAGTCCAGCAGAGGCAATATGAAAAGATTTCTTAAAACATCAGATTCACTTCCTCTTGCTAGATAAAATATTAGACTGATTGACATGAAGTAAAAAAGTGACTTTCTCATTAAACTTTCTTATAAGAATACCATATACATATAATAAATTCCCCCTTCTAAATATGCTGTTATTTGATTAATTTAGGTGTAGCTTGAAACATTGGTTATAAATAATAAAATCCTGAAATTTGTTTTTGTCATAGAGCAAAAACATATAGCCTGTAAATGCAAATATATATCTGAATGTTTTTCCTTTTCTTTCACTGAAGTAATTTCATAGCAAATGTGTAGGAATTTGTGATTTTAATTATTCAATATTATTGTGAAGCCGGTTTCCAAAGAGGAAAATATCTGAATAGATGACACACAATATTGCTAGGAAAACAGAGATAAACTATCAGAAGATTTAATTTTTATTTAAATTTTGTTTAAAATTTAAAATAAATTTTATTTTAAATTTTAATTTAAATTAACTTTTAAATTTTTTTTATCGGAGAATTTAAAAATTCTCATAAAGTTCTTGATGATAAAATTTACTGTTAGAGCTGATTGTGTTATTGGAAAATAACTAATCAACAGTCAACATTTCAAAGTACAGCTGAACAACATTATCATTGATTATTTTTAGAGTATTCTAAAAAGTTATTTTGAATGAGAGAAATTGAATAGGCTTTACTATATAGGCAGATAATACAAGCAAAATGAAGAATTTGATTTTCAAAAATTAATTATACATCTAGCCCTATAGATTATATAGTGTAATAAATGAATTCACAACCATTCATAATATTGTAGTATTGCCAACAGGTGATTAGCTTCTATGTTAATTTATCTCAGTGAAGCAGATTTTAATTTTTAAAATATTTATTGTAGGGAAATTTTGCAGGAAAAAGGAAGTTATGACATCAGAAGACAGTATTTTCATCCAACATAAAAAACCCCAGCTGTTCTTATGGTCAGACTTGCATATTATCTCTTCTGTATATTCTGCATATTCACACCTTGTCAGCAAAAACTACATTTTTACATGGGATACTGCCTTTCAGAGAGGAATGAGGAAGCCAAAGTTGGGTTATTTTGGAAAACGTTGGTTGGTTGGTTGGTTGGTTGGTTGGTTGTTTTTTTCTCATTTTGTTTTCTTCTTTTTCTTTTTTTTTTTTTTCTCTGATGGTGAGGGATAGTGTTTTGTGTAAATTTATGTAAGAAATGAAGGAGGAATAACAACAGACATGGCACAGAGGTAATGTAGTGACTTCTGTAGGACTCCAGGAGGTGTCAGTGTTTTTATTCTGATAGGCCATCATTCATCCATTTATGTTGCTGTACAATCCAAATGGGTAATCTGATGATAAAAGCTTTCTCAGGCAAAGTCAATTCTCTTTCATAGAGATTCCCTGCATTACCTTTCATCCTATGGAAATATGCATATAGCACCAGGTGCCTGCTCATCCTGAAAACCCCTAAGTACCCATGCTCAGCAGCATTTCAGGAGCAGGGTGTGTGAGAGAGCCAGGCATGTGGAATTTGCAGCTTTGTGGATAGCACCAGCCTGGGAGAATGTTTGGTACACTGGAGCCCATGCTGCTGCTCAGATGGCCAAACAACTGGAGAAATGTGCCAAGAGGAAACACAGGACAATCCTCTACACCACTGCAGACTGGGAACTTAAGGGACTGGGAAAAGGCCTTGGGGGTCCTGGTGGACAAGGAAGAGTATGTGAGTTAGCAATGTGCCCTTGCAGTGATGAAGGCCAAACTTCATTGCCATAAACACAAGCAGCTGGTTAAGACAAATGGTTAAGACAAATTACCCACTAGTAAACACCTACTGAGCTGCATTTGGATTCCATGTCCAGTTTTAGCCCACTAATCATGAGTGTATCCAATGGACAAGACAGAGGTATCAGTCTAAGGGACTGCATGCAACTGGAAGAAAACAAAGTCAGCAGACTGGGGATTCCCACTGCAAAACCTAAGTAACCTTGTCTCACCAGTATGTGCAACTACTATAGGTGTATAAAATGCATCCCTGAAACAGAATTCTGGAGGTTTGTATGTTAATTCACTATGCAGAAATCACTTGGTGATTATAAGAACATGCAAATCTTGTAAGTATTTCATTATCAGACAACCATATCATGAATAAACTTTCACATTTCTGCAGAGAATGGCCGCAAGCATTGTGTTTCTGAGAATTTTTGAATTGAACCGTTCATTTAAATACACAATGTACTACCTAACCTTCCCTTAGGATGAAACTCACCCTCTGCAGAGGACTTGCACAAGGCTATACATCACTTAAGTCATGTTTATGCTCTGTTTTTTTAGTTGGAGTGAAGCTAAATGGTGTGTAGATTTTGCATTGTGGAATGAGAAATCTAATGTAGAATGAGAATTATACTCATTATCTAAATGATTCTCTGAAAAATGTTTGTAAATATCTGCAGGCTTCTTCAAATTGGAGGACCATAAAGAAGAAATATTTTATTCAAAATAATTAAAATTTATGACTATACTGTATGCCTTTTTTTCTTATTGTCTCTTTTATCACCACTCTGTGGGTTAAATACTGAAGATCCTCCCTCTCATTTACCCTATAACATTTTCACCTGTCTTCTGCATTTTTGCCCCACATTGCCAGGGGCAAAATATACACCCACCTGTTGTCATCTTCCAAAGACTATTTACTTTTACTTTCCTGATCTTTCATACTTTATTCCTGGAACAAATTAAACTTCCAGTCATTACCATAAGCTTTCACACAAACTTCTATGACCTCTGTTAATCATTCTAGATATCTGCAAAGTTACTTCATTTAAAATTTTTTTTAAGTCCTCCTCTGATCCTCTGATCCACTTTTTGATATCTACTTTGCTGAGATTAGAACTTCTCATGTATATATCTATATATCTCAATCTATATAATCTATATCTATATAATCTATATCTATATCTACATCTATCTATACAAGTTTTAGGTACAGTGCAAATAGGCTCAAATTCTGTCTTGATGCAAATCTGACTAAGGTTTTGCATCAATAAGGCATCCTTAAGGGTGTTTGTCCAGTAAGCACAGGATATTACTTAAGCTGTTCCTTAACTTAATAAATTTTGCTAAGAGTAGGGTATGTTGCTTACATGGATCATGATATGCAGTTGGTTGCATATATTCTTGACTGGTTCTAATAAATATATAGGGCTTTTTTCCCCTGTTCTTATCATCTTCTGTAAACTTCTGCTTTTATTCTCTGTTACCTTCTTTTCCAGTTTCCCTACATTCTGTTTTGTCCTTAGATTGTAACTGCTTTTGACCTTGGATTGCAAGTGGTTGGAGCAGAGGCCATGGTTTTGCTCTTGGGTTTTTTGTTTGTTTTGGTTAGGCTTTTGTTTGTTTGGGGATTTTGTTTGTTTGTTTGCTTGCTTGCTTGTTTGCAGTTATTTTTTCTTAATTTTTGTTTTTAGTATACACTAATACAATAGGAGTCCACTCCATTGCTCTGATATTCCTAGGAGTTCTAGCTATACAAATTCAGAATAAAACACATCATATAGACTACTATAAATGAGTCAAAAAGATTTGCTATCCAAACAGCATTTTACTGGTTATTTAAGTAAGCATTTGTTCTTCTGCACTCTTTCTCTGATTCGTCGAGTCTCCTCAACTAGAAATAAAGCCCATGCAGGGAAGTGCCACCAAATTATACAGCCATGGTTGAAGCAAGATGGCCTGAGCATTTCAGTGCCAAGTGTCTGCTGCCCATTTGGGGCATCTTTGCAGACAATGCACAAAACTATAATGCACTCCTCCTGTAATGTGGGCAGGGTGACAGCCTGTGCCCACACTTACTAGCACAGCCCCAGCAGCTGTTAAACTTCATGCAGGGCTGGGAGCAGGTTCTAGTGCCAGTGTGAGGTAACAGTAGAAGGTATTTGACAAACTGAGTTTATGGCAGCTATCTGCCAGACAGAATTCCAGCTTGATTATTTAAAGCTGGAGTAATTTCTGGTACTTCAGATCCAAAGCTATAAAATAACTGGACAGCTTCTGAGGAGCCTTTTTTACTGACAGGATGCAGCTGCTAAATATACATACAGCACAAAAAACCAAAGAGATTTTAGCACCAGCTCTAGACTAAAACAAAAGTAAAAACCTAGATATTGGGTTCTTTTGATTAGATTTCTTGTGGTACTTGAAGATATTGCTTATGTGTACTTTTTGTGAGATAGTGGTACAACATTGACAGAAGTTGTATGCATCCCTAGAAAATGCTAACCTGGTACCTTAATATTCTGCCTAAGTCAATTCAAGTGTAACAAAAATTGTCTGGACCCAGAGCTTTATGAAAAGAATCTATATCAAGATCCCAACTAGATCCTATTACAGACACACTTGGAAACAATTCTGTATATTAGACCAACTGGTGACTGCCTCATTGGTCACTTACAGATTTAAAGTTATGATCACAGAACCACAGAATATTCTAAATCAGAAGGGATCATTGATTTCAACTCTTCAATGAATGACCCCTAAAAGGATTAAACCTGCAACTTTGGTGTTAGCACCATGCTCTAGCCAACTGAGCTCATCTCAGGATAAATAGATCATGAAATATGTGGCAAAGATTTTGGGGAGAAAAAATGCAATGAAATGGGATGTGATTATGTAGAAACACCCCAAGAATATCACAGACAAGAAGTTATGTTCTCTGCTGTTATCTGTGTTGGTGTAAACTAAGTGTTTTCACTTATAATGTTTGTATCTGCAAAAAAAGCAGTAGAATATTCCCTGTGAGTAAAATAATCTCTGGGTATTTTTCTCTTCTTTAGTGTGGTGTATTTTCTGAGAAGGAAGATAATTTAAAAAGTAGTACTGTCATGAATATTTGCTAAACTAGCAATGTTGACCTAAGACTATTTTCCCAAATGTCATGAGCTGAATCAAAACCACTGAATCCATTGTATATATCTTGGGAAAGGAATCTAAGCCAGTATCAAAACCTGTTGTTCAGAAAATGTCATACAGATGGAAAACCAGAACCATTAGTATACATATATGCATTTTCTATATTCAGTTATCACTAACACTTAAGTGAATGAACAATTTGTCATTTGTGTTAAGGAAACTAAAAACAAGAATAATCAGAAAGAATGCATTCTAAATTATCTGATCTCCGTATTTTCATCCAAATTTTGACTCTGTATGTTGCTGTTCATTTGATCAGAAACAGAGCTTTAATTTTCTACTAAAATTCACTGAGAGTTATGTGCCTAAAATTACCCTTAGAATCTATTGCATACAGATCAATTACACTTTGAGATGGCAAGCTGTTTCTCTACTACGTAAAGAATGTGCAGGAGGTATGCTATTGAAGGCAAATCAATTAGTTAAGTTCTGCTAATATTTAACTGTATATTTATTAGACAACTCAATATATGTGCATTCTTACTATTTGAAACAAATAAATATATTTGTAATAATCACTTTGAATGAATGAAATTATTGGGAAAAAAAAATCCAACAAGCAATTCCATATCACATCATAGAAGCATAGAGTGGTTTGGGTTGAAAGGGAACATTAATGATCATCTACTTCAACCCCTCTGCCATGGGCAAACACCTATATCAAAACTAGGTGCTGAAACTCCCATCCAACCTGGTCTTGAACACTTCCAGGGATGAGGCATCCACAGCTTCTGTGGGCAACTTGTTCCAGTGCCTCACAACTCTCCCAGTAAATAATTTTTTTGTAATACTTAATCTAAACCATCCCTCTTTCAGTTTAAAGCCATTTCCCCTTGTCCTATCACTACATGGCCTTGTAAAAGACCCCTCTTTAGGTCTCTTGTAGCTGCCTTTAGGTACTGGAAGGTTCTTTAAGATCTCCCCAAAGCCTATTCTTCTCCAGGCTGAACAATCCCAGCTGTCCCACCCTGTCTTCCCATGAAAGGTGCTCCAGCCCTGCTGTGATCATCCTCATGTCTCTCTTCTGAACTCACTCCTGCAGGTCCATGTCTTTCATATGTTGGAGACCCTTGAGCTGGATGCAAGCTCCAGGTGGGATCCCATGAGAGCAAAGTAGAGGTGCAGAATCACATCCTCAGACGTGATGGCCACACTGCTTTTGATGCAACGCAAGACAAGATTGGCTTTTTTTGGCTGCAAGTGACCTTTGCCAGCTCATGTTGAGCCTCTCATGCACCAACACTCCCAAACTGTTGAAAGTTACCCTCAACACGTTCCAGGACCCTCCAGGACTGCTTATGCCCTGCTGTGTTGTCTCTCCAATAGATGTCAGGGTGGTTGAAGTGCCCACGAAGACCAGGGCTTGTGAATATAGATCTGCTCATACCTGTCTGCAGAGGGCCCCATCCACTCCTTCTTCCTGGTCAGGTGGCCTGTAGCAGATGCCCACTATAATGTCCCCTGTCCATGCACTCCTGTTAATCCAGATCTACAAACTCTTGCTTGGTTCCTCATCCATTCCCAGGCAGAGCTCCATTCACTCCAGCCAGTCATTGACATAAAGGGCTACACTGCCTCCTCATCTCTCCTGCCTACCCTTTCTAAAAAACCTGCATCTATAAAAGAGTGATCTTCTAAAACTTCTAATTAAAATAATTTTTTCAATGATAATTTATGCAAATATAATCAATTAAATCCAAATAATTTTTTAATTTTAAATAATTTTTATAATTTGTAATATTTTAAGGACTGCATTTTACAGTAGTTCTAGTGGAATAGATTTCATTTGAATAAACAACCTGGAATCTGACACAGGTTGGGTGAGCTTGGAAAAAAAAAAAAGAAAGAAGAGGAATATAAGACTGGGATGATTATCAGGATGAAGCAAGTGTCTGAAATAAATTATTGCCTTATTGGAAGGCAGAGGGATAAACAAAATCGTGCTTTGTATTGCATTTATTTTATGATAAGCAATAGCAAAGACACTGCTTAGATGACAAGGTGATAGCTTGTGACTTTCAGACTTAGAAACAGCAGCCAATTTCAGTCTCTTTCAGGCAGTTTATGGGCTCACAGAATTATGTAAAATGAGAAGGGCCTCTGGAGGTCATCCAACCCATATTGAAGTAGGCTCAATGGGTCAGGTTGCTCAGGACATTACTCAGCTGACTTTTGAGTATCTCCAATGATGTAAATTCCACAATGCCTCTGGGCACACTACTCCAATATTTTGCTCTTCACATGGTAAAGTCTTTCTTTATATCTAAGAGGAATTTTCCTTGCTCAAAATTGTACGTTTTTACCTTTTCTCCTGTTACCATGTGCTTTCAAGAAAAGTCCAGCTCCATTTCCTGTGCCCTCCCATTAGGTAGCTGAAGACAGCAATAAACAAAACAGATGATCTTGCCTCTCATGACCTTGTATGTTTGCCAGCCATGCAGAACACGAGTACCTTGATCCTTGCCTAGAGATTGCAGCACATGACATGGAAGCACATGCTTTGAGATGATTTTAAGTCTAGCAAACCTGAACAGAGCTTTGGGTGTAAGTCCTGTTACCTAACAAGGACTGCACAACTACCAGTGTGCACAGGGTGCCAACTCTGCACTTGCAGACAGCTCACATTGAATGCGAAAAAGAGAAGATTGAACACACTGTGAATCAGCTTGTGCATGCAATGCACATTTGCCTAGGATTTCTGGGAGCCGTGCAGCACACTCAAAATTATTACTACTGTAAATGGGCTGTTTGGCATTGAGAAATCCTGGACAGACAGACCGTATCAAGCAGGATCAATGAGAGAGCTATAACCACTTAGTTCCACTTCACTACATCTTCATCTGCCACCTATCATTGCTGTGGGTTATTAAAGCTGAAAGGAGAAATGCAAAACAATATCACATGATTTACAGTTGTTTTTATTTCTGTGCAGAAGCTTCATCTGAATTACATCCTTCTGGGTGACTATATTTTTTGATGGAATTTGTCTATATTTGCTTTATGTTCTGAATCCTAGGCGTGTTGCTTTAGTATCATAAGAACTTTTTTTATTTTATGCATAACACAGTCAGAGAATGGACACCATAACATTGCATATAATACTGGAAAAATACATTTTGTAGGCAATATATGGGCACATAACATTTCCAAGTTAAATAGTTTTTCACGTGTAATTCAAGAACCTGTTTTATATCTACCCATTGTGATTTTATTAACATTATAAATTTTCAAATCACAGTTAAGCCCTTATATAACCCTCAATATTGATAATTCCAGCACAGACAGTTCACATATCCAAGAAACAGAACATTCAGGGTGGAGAAGACCATTCCATATAAACAGCATTGATACAAATCACATCAAGGAACAATATAAGGTTAGTTCTTTGTCTGTGCTCTTTTACACGATTTAGAGTTGAAGTCATGTCACCAACAGGTACAGGAGTGATACCTACCCAGGAGGAAATTTGCAGGTGCATTTCTTCCAGCTTTCCTGGGTATGTCCACATAGGCAGCAGAAGTAGTGGCTGGACCAACCAGCAAGTTTTTCCTTTACAGAGGAATGGTGTTAATTCTGTTGGTTCATTCCTCCAGTTATAATCTAAAGTACCCACAGTTTTAGACTGAGTATATTTTATCTTTTTTATTTCAATGTACATTCAGTAAAAGCACTGGGTTTGTTTTTGATTTAGGTTTTTATTTTTCACTACTCCTCTCCTAATAAAGCTTAGCATTTAGCCTGTTTTTCTGGCCAGCATTGAGCACTGAATTAGCATTTCAATAGAATCACCAATTACAATAACAAGATTTCATTCCTGAATTTGCAGGACCATTACTATGTGGATGAAGTTTACTTTTTTCCCCCCATTCACTCTGTTTTGCATTTAGTCTATGATAGATTATTCTATCAATTACTCAATATTCAAAGATCCTTTTCTCAGTTATTCCCAGGAAATAGAATAGACTCCTTCCCCATATTATCTGTGAATCCATCCAATGGTTCATGCTATGTTTTTCTTCATCACATGTGTAAAGGGAACTTTAAGTGGATAGCTTAGCCTTAGAACATTTTATTTTAATCAAATTCCATGCCTTCAAAAGAATTCTCTTACCTTTCAAAATTCAAGAAACTAGAAATTCAGCTTTGTGGAATGTTCTGTTTCAAGCCAAAAAAATGTTCGGCTTTCATTAATATTCAGTTTAATATCTGAGTTTTGTATTTGTGACTACACTGAAAGTATAATCTAAAGGCAGAGTAGAAAAATTGCCAGCCCTTTGTTTTAGCACTGTGTTAAACTTCTGTTCTAGATGCATGCTTTCTAAATAAAAGAACCAGTTTTATAATTTTATTTATTTCAGGAGGGTATCTTCTTTCACTTTCACTCTGCGAGTTGTCTTTTTTGTTTTCTTTTCTTGTATTTTTTTAAAACCCTGGCTAGGGTTGTGTCACAGCTTCACCACGTTGAACCATGTTAAGCCAAGCTGAAGATGCTTTTGGAGCAATTTTTCCATGGGTAAGGGTCCATGTGGATTATTTGCAGGGTATCCAATCAAAAACTCTATGCCCTTCCAGCTAACCAAATCAGGTGCTTAGAGAATGGCTGACAGAGAGGCTGAGGAAAGAGGACGATTTTTTCTAGCAAGTATAAGCATAAAAACTTTCTATCATAGTTTTCTATCATAGAAGAATAGAGAAGCTCTTAGGGAGTTTATAACATATAGTTTTGAAGAAAGAATAAAACCCAGAAGTTCTCTTGTTTCAAAATTAAGACTGTCTTTCCTTTGTGCTGAAAGGAATTCTTATTTCTCTCAAGACCAAATTCACAACTGCGGATCTGCCTGTCAGCTTGCTTTCTGATTCATCCCACAAATATTCAGATAGTCAACTGTAATCAAAACATTGCCAAAGCCATCACAACTGCAAAACGTCTCAGAGGAAACCTTTCAGACTACATGGCTGAGCTTCCATTCAGACTTTGCCACAGCAGTCTGCACCTTGGGAAGAGGAGCCTATTGTTCTAGCTATGATCAAATAAAAACTCATTTAATTGTTTCTTAGTTTAATATGAAAGCAGAGGAAAAGCGTCAGTGTATGTGAGATATCCATACATTTATTAACACAATTTCTGTAAAATTTATACCTTCCAAAATAACAGTTACATCTTAGGTTTGCAGGCACAAAATGTTTAGCCAGTCAAAGTTCAGCCTCCTCAATCACTCATATAACATTATCTAAATACCGACATACTTTTGCTAATAAGAAAATTACAACTGAATCAAAAGATTAGCCTAACCTGCTATTTTAGTTGTGTATTAAATTAATTCCCTTTCTCTTGCCAACTTAGTTTTTGATAAAGAGGAGAAAGTGAATTGCCAGAACCTGGTGAACTTGTCCGTGAAGGGCTGCTGAAGAAACTGAAAGTCCTTGAGAGATTTCAAGCTCTGCTCCTAGAAGAGCAGCTAAGCATTTCAGCTGCTATCACCAGACTCTGAGGGTTGAGCAGAACTTTAGCACCACTATATACTTTTGTCTTTGGTTTCATTAGAGAAAATTTACCTTTTACCAGGTTAATTTATTGGAAAAACTACATTTATTATCATTTGTATGATAATTTTTATCAGTTAAACTCAAGAGTTTTAAAAGTGACAAACTGGGTATCTCTGAAATGTTGTAGAATTACAAACAATATGGATTTGTGAACACTGAAGTGCTCAGAGATCCACAGAAAACTTCATTGGCCCTAATTCTGTGCCCCAAACATCTTTTTAGTAAAAGGCACAGAAAGAATTATTCTGACAAAAGAGATCCATTAGTCATTTTAGAATCCTGAAAGGCATGTGGAATGGCAGATATTAGTGGTGAATTACACATGTTTACAGTTTTGTCTATTCCAAAAGGAAGCCCAGAAAAGGGAGAGGTTCAGAAGGCACACTTCTTTCATCAGCTGGTCATAACACTGATTTCCTTGCCTGGTATTTTTGTAAGCTACTGAGGAAGGTGGAAGGGAGCTCATAATCTCTTGCCTTTTCATTTTGCAACAGCTTAAAGGCTCTGAGTCAGAAGTTATAGCTGAATCGTGTTGCTTCTTTAACAGTTGCTCATGTAAAGAAGATTATGTGCACTTTTTTTTATTGGTGGTGTGGGGGACAATTAGGCTTATAACCCTTAAAAGCAACATCTGTATGTTGCTGCATGTAGGCATAAATAGTATTACACTGACACAGTGCAAAAACTATCTTGTCTCCAGGCATTACAGCATCAGTAAAAATTTGGTCAGCAGCTAAGTAGTAATAGAGAGAGAGATAGACAAGCCTAATTCATTGTTTCACGTATTTTGTGTGCATGCATCAAATACTTTCTCTCTTGAAGTTTTGGCTCTTTGGCCAGCAAAATCTTCTCGTGTCTTTGCTAATATAAGGAAACCCTCAATTCATAAAGTTTTATAGAAAATCTATTTTTTCTGCTTGTGTACCTTCCTGACTGGACTGTACATGAGAGTACTTGCAGATTGTCTATGATTGATAGAAGGAAAACAGAAAGTTATATATAGAAAATAATATTTTAAATGTGATTTATAGGCATTTTCACTTTCAAAAGAAGCATATTTAACTGGCTAACTTAAAATAAACATGCAGAGAAAGAAATAGCAAATCAGTGTCTTAATTACTATAGAAAGAACTGAACAGCTAAGAAAGCTGCCAGTTATTTCTCCACTTAGGGAGACTATGGTAAAATAAGTGATAAATGTCTCTTTGTGTTCCTGTCTAAATTCAGTATAGAATAGGTTGATGTGAGTTTAAGCCTCTAAATTCACTTAAATATTTTAAGAGAATGTTGTGTAAAAGCTCAAATCTAGAGGATTTATCACAATGTCTGGCAGAGATTGACTCTTAGTGTTCTGAAACCGAATAAAATATCTTGATGAGCATATATGCAATATGCAGACATTTTCAGGGAAAAGCAAGTTCAAAATATTGCTGAATTTTATAGCTTCTATTTATTGGTATTATCTCTCTGAATTGTATTCTAGAACACTCATTTGTTGCTGCTAAGTAGTGCTGCTCATATTCTGCTGATCTCAATTTTAAGTATTCATGATATATTACTCACTATAGAGAAAAGATTAATTGTTTTCTCATTATAGCACTCTAACACATGCCCCAAACTTCACAGTATAAATTTAAATGGAATTTTAACTTTAGCAAGCATGCGGTTTTGGTTGACATAGAGTTGAGACACCTTGGAGGTGATTAATGGATAAAACCAATAGATTAAACTAGGATAAAACCAGTAATCAGATTATTCAAAATTATTGAAAACAGTTTTTGCTTAAAAAGGAATGGCATTTGGCATTTAATTTTTAAAGAGTTAAAATTCTTCTGAAAAGGTATGGTCATATATAGATTACAGTAGCGGGCTAAAATATTATATGGTGTCTAGATTGTTTCTGAATAACTGAAGTAATGGTTGTTTCAGAAGGAACCACTAGATGCAGCTGTTCAGATTTTTAATCTTTAGGTTGCTTCGGATTTTTTATACACACATTTACCTCATTTATCTTAATTGGTTCTTAAGCCACGAGGTACTACAATATATGAATAGTGACAACTTGGATGCGGGATTTTCTGTTTTGTTTTATTTTGTTATTATTATTTTTCAACATCTTTGAAAAGGATAAAATATTTGTCTTCATTATGCTGTAATTGAGAGCTTCTCATGTTTTTATAATTAGCTGACACGTAAACATGGGAGTTGTATGAGTATATTCCTGGGTGAAAATTACTAGTGCTGAAAGAGGCTGGTAATATAAATATGATATTTACAAATAACCTGTCTCCCAATACACATAGGAAATGGCAGGAAAGTATAAATTAAAGAAAGGTAGAGAGGTAATACATGAAGCTGTCAGGTAATCATATAAATCTCAGTAGATTTTTATGCATATTTTTAAAAAAACTAATGAAAATGTGCCATTTGCAGTTTTGTGAAAGATTTTAGAAATGGCAGCATTTCAACAGCAGAATGTAAGTTGCTTACCATGTATACTTACTACCTAAACAGGACAGTAAATGCTAAGACATAAGGAAGAAAATCAACTATTGCAGTACAGGCTTAGCATCAATTACCATTGAAGGAGTAGTAATTGTATGGCTTTAATACTTTTTTAATGAGTTGATTATGCTTCCCCGGGTTGAAGACATATGCCAAAACAATAAGTATTTCTGTGATTTTTTTAAATTAAAAGGATCTCAGCTAGATGGTGGATTACTTTCTCAAAATATTATATGACCATGTTTTAAGATATGTCTTACTAGGCAGCAAATGTTATGTAAATATTTTTGTGTGCAAAACTGAACAAGCATTGGTAATAAGGAAATATGGGGAAGCATGTTTCCTTTTCCTTCAAACTTGTTAAGAAATTTAGAAAGACAT